>NW_027524575.1:0-217893 GCF_052094955.1 Ictidomys tridecemlineatus
CGTTGCAAAGAGGTTGGAGACTGGGGTGCAGAAGGCCTATTACAGAGAGCAGAGGTTGGAGACTGAGGTGTAGAAGGACTGTTTCAGAGATGAGAGAATGGAGCCTGGGATTCAGTAATATCATTGCAGAGAGTAGAGTTTGGAGACTGAGGTGCAGAAGGATTGTTACAGAGAGCAGAGTTTGGAGACTGGGGTGCAGAAAGACTGTTGAACAGAACAGAGGTTGGAGACTGGGGTGAAGAAGGAATATTGCAGAGAGTAGAGGATAGAGACTGGGCTGCAGAAAAAATGTTGCACAGAGCAGATGTTTTAGAATGAGATGCAGAAGTACTCTTAGAGAGAGCAGAAGATGGAGACTGGGGTTCAGAAGGACTGTTGCAGAGAGCAGAGGTTGGAGACTGAGGTGCAAAATTTTGTTACATAGAGCAGAGGTTGGACACTGGGGTGCAGAAGGATTGTTGCAATAAGCAGAGCTTGGAGACAGGGGTGCAGAAGGATCTTACAGAGATTAGAAGTTGGAGACAGAGTTGCAAAAGGAGTGCTGAAGAGATCAGAGGTTGGAGACTGGGGTGCAGTAGGATCATTGCAGAGAGCAGAGGTTGGGGACTGGGGTGCAGAAGGATCGTTGCAGAGAGCAGAGGTTGAAGACTGGGGTGCAGAAGGCCTGCTACAGAGAGGGAGTTTGGAGACTGGCGTGCAGAAGGCCTGTTACAGAGAGGAGAGTTTGGCGACTTGTTTGCAGAAGCACTCTTATAGAGAGCAGAGTTTCGAGACTGAGTTCTTGAAGGATCTTAAAGACAGCAGAGGTTGGAGTCTGAGATGCAGGTGGACTGTTACAGAGAGCAGTGCCTGAAGACTGGGTTGCAGAAGGATCATGCAGAGAGTAGAGGTGTAAGACTGAGGTGCAGATGGATTGTTACATAGAGCAGAGGTTGTAGACTGAGGTGCAGAAGGATTGTTATAGAGAGCAGAGTTTGGAGACTGGGGTGCAGAACGACTGTTGCAGAGAGCAGAGGATGGAGACTGGGCTTCAGAAGGAATGTTGCAGAGAGCAGAGGTTGGAGACTGTTGTGCAGAAAGACTCTTAGAGATAGCAGAAGTTGGAGACTGGGGTGCAGAAGGACTGTTGCAGAGAGCAGAGTTTGGGGACTGAGGTGCAAAATCCTGTTATATAGAGCAGAGGTTGGACACTGGGGTGCAGAATGATCGTTAAAATAAGCAGAGCTTGGAGACGGGGGTGCAGAAGGATCTTACAGAGAGCAGAAGTTGGAGACTGAATTTCAGAAAGACTGTTGAAGAGATCAGAGGTTTGAGACTTGGGTGCAGTAGGATCATTGCAAAGTGCAGAAGTTGTAGACTGGGGTGCAGAAGGACTGCTACAGAGAGCAGAGTTTTGAGATGGTGTGCAGAAGGCCTGTTACAGAGAGGAGAGGTTGGAGACCGGGGTGCAGAAGGACTGTTATAGAGAGGAGATTTTGGAGACTGAGTTCCTGAAGTATCTTACAGAAAGCAAAGGTTGGAGACTGAGGTGAAGGTGGACTGTTACAGAGAACAGTGGTTGGAGACTGGGGTGCAGAAGGATCGTGCAGAGAGCAGAGGTGTCATAGTTAGGTGCAGATGGACTGTTACAGAAAGCAGAGACTGGAGACTGAGGTGTAGAAGGACTGTTACAGAAAGAAGTGGTTCAAAATTGGGGTGCAAAAAGACCATAAGAAAGACCAGAGTTTAGAGACTGCTGTATAGAAAAACTGTAACAGATAGCAGAGGTTGGAGACTGAGGTGCAGAAAAATATATACACAGAACAGAGGTTTGAGACTGGGGTTCAGAAGGACTGATACAGAAAGCAGAGTTTAGAGACTGGGGTGCAGAAGGACCGTTAGTAAGAGCAGAGGTTGGAGACTGCGGTACAAAAGGACTGTTACAGAGAGCAGATGTTGGAGACTGGGGAGCAGAAGGACTGTTGCAGAGGACAAAGGTTGAAGACTGGGGTGTTGCAGGACATTTGCAGAAAGCAGAGTTTAAAGAATGGGGTGAAGAAGGAATGTTACAGAGAGCAGAGTTTGGATACTGGATTGCAGAAAGATCTTACAAAGAGCAGTGTTTGGATACTTTGGTGTTTGGATACTTGGCGTGCAGAAGTCTTGTTACATAGAGCAGAGGCTGGAGACTGAGGGGCAGAAGGATTGTTACAGAGAGCAGAGTTTGCAGACTGGGGTGCAGAAGGTCTGTTGCAGAGAGAAGAGTTTGGAGACTGGGGTGCAGAAGGACTGTTGCAGAGAGCAGAGTTTGGAGACTGGGGTGCAGAAGGACTGTTGCAGAGAGCAGAGGTTGGATACTTAGGTGCAGAGAGACTCTTAGAGAGATCAGAATTTGGAGACTAGGGTGCAGAAGGACTGATACAGAAACCAGAGTTTGGAGTCTGTGCTGCAGAAAGACCTTTTCAGAGAGCAGTGTTCGAAGACTGCAGTATAGAAGGACTGTTGCATAGAGAAGAGTTTGGAGACTGAGGTGCAGAAGGATAGATATAGAGAACAGAGGTTGGAGACTGGAGTTCAGAAAGACTGATACAGAAAGCAGAGTTTGGAGACTGGGGTGTAGAAGGACTGTTACAGAGAGTAGAGTTTGGAGACTCAGGTGCAGAAGGACTGTTACAGGAAGCAGAGTTTTGAAATTGGAGTGCAAAAGGACTTTTACAGAGAGCAGATGTTCGAGACTGTGGTATAGGACTGTTATCCAGAGCAGATGTTGGAGACTGTGGTGCAGAAGGACTCTTACAAAGTGCACAGGTTGCAGAGTGAGGTGCAGAAGGATAGATACAGAGAACAGACGTTGGAGACTTGGGTTCAGACAGACTTGTACAGAAAGCAGAGGTGAGAGCCTGGGGTTTAGAAGGACCGTTACGAAGAACAGAGGTTGGAGACTTCTGTACAGAAGGACTGTTAGAGAGAGCAGATGTTCGAGACTGCGGAGCAGACGGACTGTTGCAGAGGACAGAGGTTGGAGATTGGGTTGGAGAATGAATGTTACAGAGAGCAGAGTTTGGAAACTGAAGTGCAGATAGATCTTAAAGAGAGAAGAGGTTGGAGACTGTGGTGCAGAAGAACTGTTGCAGAGAGCAGACATTGAAGACTGGGGTCCAGAAGGATCATTGCAGAGAGCAGAGTTTGGAGACTGGGGTGAAGAAGGACTGTTACAGAGATTAGAGTTTGGAGACTGGTGTATGGCAGGACTGTTGCAGAGAGCAGATGTTGGAGACTGGGTTTGAGAAGAATCATTGCAGAGAGAAGAGGTTGGAGACTGTTTTGCAGAAGGACTCTTACAGAGTGCAGAGTTTAAAGACTTGGTTGCGAAAGGATCTAACAGAGAGCAGAGTTGGGAGACTGAGGTGCAGAAAGACTGTTAGAGAGAGCAGAGGTAGGAGACTGAGGTGCAGAAGGACTGTTACAGAGAGCAGAGGTTAGATACTGGGGTGCAGAAGCATCTTACAGAGAGCAGAATTTGGAGACTGAGGTGCAAAAAGACTGTTGCAGAGATCAGAGGTTGGAGAGTGGGGTCCAGTTGGATCATTGCAGAGAGCTGATGTTGGAGACTGAGGTGCAGAAGGATCGTTGCAGAGAGCAGATTTTGGAGATTGGGGTGCAGAAGGCCTGCTAAAGAGAGAAGAGTATGGAGACTGGTTGCAAAATGCCTGTTACAGAGAGGAGAGGTTGGAGACTGAGGTGCAGGTGGACTGTTACAGAGAGCAGTGTTTGGAGACTGGAGTGCAGAAGGATCATGCAGAGAGCAGAGTTGTCAGACTGAGGTGCAGAAGGACTGTTACAAAGAGCAGAGGTTGGAGAGTGAGGTTTAGAAGGACTGTTACAGAGAGCAGAGTTTGGAGACTAAAGTGCAGAAGCACTGTTACAGAAAGCAGAGGTTGGAAATTGGGGTGCAGAAGGACGGTTACAGGACCATAGTTTGGAGACTGCTGTATAGAAAAACAGTTACAGAGAGCACAGTTTGGAGACTGAGGTGTAGACGGACTGTTGCAGAGAGCAGAGTTTGGAGACTGAGGTGCAGAAAGACTGTTACAGAAAGCAGAGGTTGGAAATTGTGGTGCAAAAGGACCGTTACAGAGACCAGAGTTTGGAGACTGCGTTATTGAAAACTTGTACAGAGAGCAGAGTTTGGAGGCTGGGGTGCAGAAGGAATGTTACAGAGAGCACAGGTTGGAGACTGAGGTTCAGAAAGATAGATACAGAGTGCAGAGGTTTGAGACTGGGAAGCAGAAGGACTGTTGCAGTGGATAGAGTTTGGAGACTGGAGTGCCACAGGACACTTGAAGAAAGCAGATATTAAATACTGGGGTGAAGAAATAATGTTACAGAGAGAAGAATTTGGAAACTGGAATGCAGAAGGATCTTACAGAGAGCAGAGTTTGGAGACTGTGGTTCAGAAGGAGTGTTGCAAAGAGCAGAGATTGGAGACTGAGGTGCAAAAGTCCTGTTACATAGAGCAGAGCTAGAAGAAAGGAGTGCAGAAGGATCTTACAGAGAGCAGAATTTGAAGACTGAGGTGCAAAAGGAGTATTGTAGAGATCAGAGTTTGGAGACTTGGGTGCATTAGGATCAAGGCAGAGAGCAGAGTTTGGAGACTGGGGTGCAGAAGGATCGTTGCAGAGAGCAGAGTTTGGAGACTGTCGTGCAGAAGGCCAGTTACAGAGAGGAGAGGTTGGAGACTGGGGTGTAGAAGGAGTGTTATACAGAGCAGTGTTTGGAGAGTAGGTTGCTGAAGTATCTTACAGAGAGCAGAGGTTGGAGACTGAGGTGCAGGTGGACTGTTACAGAGAGCAGAGGTTGGAGACTGAGGTGTAGAAAGACTGTTACACAGAGGAGAGTTTTGAGTCTCAGGTGCAGAAGGACTGTTACAGAAAGCAGAGTTTCGAAATTGAGCTGCAGAAGGACCATTATAGAGAGCAGAGGTTGGAGACTGCGGTATAGGTCTGTTACCGAGAGCAGATGTTGGAGACTGGGGTGCATAAAGCCTCTTAAATAGAGGACAGGTTGGAGACTGAGGTGCAGAAGGATAGATACAGAGTACAGAGTTTGGAGATTGGGGTTCAGACAGACTGATAAAGAAATCAGAGATGGAGACTGGGGTGTAGAAGGATTGTTACAGAGAGCAGAGTTTGGAGACTGTGGTACAGAAGGACTGTTACAGAGAGCAGATCTCGGAATCTGGGGAGCAGAAAAACTGTTGCAGAGTACAGAGGTTGCAGATTGGGGTGGAGAAGAAATGTTACAGAGAGCAGAGTTTGGAAAATGAGTGCAGAAAATCTGACAGAGAGCAGAGGTTGGAGACTGTGGTGCAGAAGGACTGTTGCAAAGAGCGGACATTGGATACTGGGTTCCAGAAGGATTGTTCATGAGAGCAGATTTTAGAAACTGGGGTGCAGAAGGACTGTTACACAGAGCAGAGGTTGGTGCCTGAGGTGCAGAAGGACTGTTAGATAGAGCAGAGTTTGGAGACTGGGGTGCAGAAGGATTGTTACAGAGAGTAGAGTTTGGAGACTGGGGTTAAGATGGATCTTACAGAGAGCAGAGTTTGGAGACTTGGGTTCAAAAGGAGTGTTGCAGAGATCAGATGTTGGAGACTGGAGTGGAGAAGAATCGTTGCAGAGAGAAGAGGTTGAAGACTGGGGTTCAGAATGTCTGTTACAGAGAGCAGAGGTTGGAGACTGTTGTGCAGAAGGACTGTTAGAGAGTGCAGAGTTTAAAGACTGGGTTGCAGAAGAATCTTACAGAGAGTAGAGTTGGGAGACTGAGGTGCTTAAGGACTGTTACAGAGAGCACAGGTTGGAGACAGTGGTGCAGAAGGGTCGTTGCAGAGAGCAAGGTTTTGAGACTAATGTGCAGAAGAACTGTTTTAGAAAGAAGGTGTTGGAGACTGGGGCACAGCAGGACCGTTGCAGAGAGCAGATTTTGGTAACTCGGGTGCAGAAGGACTGTTGTAGAGAGCAGAGGTTGCAGACTGGGGTGCAGAAGAACTGTTACAGAGAGCAGATGTCGGAGACTTGGATGCAGAAGGACTCTTACAGAGAGCAGAGATTGTATACAGGGGTGCAGAAGGATCTTACAGAGAGCAGAATATGGAGACTGAGGTGCAGAATGACAGTTGCAGATATCAGAGGTTTGAGACTGAGGTGCAGTACGATCATTGCAGAGAGCAGAGGTTGGAGACTGGGGTGCATAAGGGTTGCTACCGAGAGATGAGTTTGGAGACTTGCGTGCAGAAGGCCTGTTACAGAGAAGAAAGGTTGGAGAAAGGGGTGCAGAAAAACAGTTACAGAGAGCAGAGTTTGGAGACTGGGTTGTTGAAGGATCTTACAGAGAGCAGAGGTTGGAGACTGAGGTGCAGGTGGACTGTTACAGAGAGCACTGTTTGGAGACTGGGGTGCAGAAGGATCGAGAAGAGAGCAGAGGTGTCAGACTCAGGTTCAGTAGGACTGTTACAGAGAGCAGAGGTTGGAGACTGAGTTGTAGAAGCACTGTTACAGAGAGCAGAGTTTGGAGACTGAGTTGCAGAAAAACTGTTACAGAAAGCAGAGGTTGGAAATTGAGGTGCAGAAGGACCGTTACAGAGACCAGACTTTGGAGACTGAGGTATAGAAAAACTGTTACAGAGAGCAGAGGTTGGAGACTGGGGTGCAGAAAGAATGTTAAAGAGAGCACAGGTTGGAGACTGAAGTGCAGAAAGATACATGCAAGGAGCAGAGGTTTGAGACTGAGGTTCAAAAAGACTGATCCAGAAAGCAGAGTTTGGAGACTGGGGTGCTGAAAAACTGTTACAGAGAGCAGAAGTTCGAGACAGGTGAGCAGAAGGACTGTTGCAGAGGACACAGGTTGGAGACTGGGGTGCCGCAGGACACTCGCAGAAGAGAGAGGTTGAAGACTGGGGTGGAGAAGTAATGTTACACAGAGCAGAGTTTGGAAACTGGAGTGTAGAAGGATCTTACAGAGAGCAGAGTTTGGAGACTGTGGTGCAGAAGGTTTGTTACACAAAGCAGAGGTTGGAGACCGGGGTCCAGAAGGATCATTGCAGAGAGGAGAGTTTGGAGTCTGGGGTTCAGAAGGACTGTTGCAGAGAGTAGAGTTTGGACATGGGGTGCAAAAGGGCTGTTGCAGAGAGCAGAGGTTGGAATCTGATGTGCAGAAAGACTCTTACAGAGAGCAGAGTTTGGAGACTGGTGTGCAGAAAGACTGTTACAGAGAGCAGAGGTTCAAGACTGTGGTACAGAAGGACTGTTGCAGAGATCAGAGGTTAAAGACTGTGGTGCTGTAGGTTCATTGCAGAGAGCAGAGGTTGAAGACTGGGGTGCAGAAAGAACTTTAAAAGAGCAAATTTTGAAGACTGGGGTACAGAAGGCCTGCTACAGAGAGCAGAGTTTGGAGACTGAGGTGTAGAAACACTGTTACAGAAACTAGATTTTGCAAATTGAGGTGCAGAGGAAACTTTAAAGAGACCAGACTTTGGAGACTGTGGTATAGAAAAACTGTTACAGAGCGCAGAGGTTGGAAACTGGGGTACAGAAGGACTGTTGCAGAAAGCAGAGGTTGGTGACTGGGGTCTAGAAAGATCGTTTCAGAGAGCAGAGTTTGGAGACTGGGGTGCAGAAGGACTGTTGCAGAGAACAGAGGATGGAAACTAGGGTGTAGAAGGACTTTTGCAGAGAGCAGATTTTGGAGACTGGAGTGCAGATGGACTGTTGCAAGAGCAGAGGTTGGAGACTGGAGTGCAGAAGGACTGTTACAGAGATCAGAGTTTGGAGACTGAGTTGCAGAAAGATGATTGCAGAGAGCAGAGCTTGGATACTGAGGTGCAGCAGGACTTTTACAGAAAGCAGTTTTGAGACTGGGGTGCAGAAGGATCATTGCAGATCACAGAGTTTTCAGACTGAGGTGCAGAAGGACTGTTGTAGAGAGCAATTTTTGGAGACACGGGTGCAGAAGGGCTGTTGCAGAGAGTAGACGTTGGAGACTGGGGTAAAGAAAGATCGTCCTATAGAGCAGAGGTTTGAGACTAGGGTACAGAATCACTGTTACAGAGAACAGAGTATGGAGACTGGGGTTCAGAAGGACTGTTACAGAGAGAAGAGTTTAGACAAATAGTGCAGAAGGACTGTTACATAGGGAAGAGTTTGGAGACTGGGTTACAGAAAGAACCTACACAGAGCAGAGGTTTGAGACTGAGGTGCAGAACGATTGTTACAGAGTAGAGTTTGGAGGCTGAGGTGCAGAAGGATTGTTACAGAGAGCAGATGTTGGAGTCTGGGGTGCAGAAGGACTTTTGCAGATAGCAGATGTGGGAGACTGGGGTGCAGAAGAACTGTCGGAAAGAGCAGAGGTTGGAAACTGAGGTGCAGATGGAATGTTACAGAGAGCAGAGTTTGGAGACTCGGGTGCAGAAGTACTGATACAGAGAGCAGAGGTTGGAGACTGGGGTGCAGAAGGACCGCTATAGAGAGCAGAGTTTGGAGACTGCAGTACATAAGGACCATTACAGAGAGCATACATTGGAGACTAGGGTACAGAAGGACTGTTGCAGAGAGCGTATGTTGGAGACTGTGGTTTTGAAGGACTGTTGCAGAGAACAGAGATTAGAGAATGGGATGTAGAAGCACTACGGCAGAGAGCAGAGGTTGAAGACTGAGGTGCAGAAGAAATGTTACAGAGAGGAGAGGTTGGAGACTGAGGTTCAGAAGGACTGTTAGAGAGAGCAGAGTTTGGAGACTGTGGTGCAGAAGGACCGTTGCAGACAGAAGATGTTTGAGACTAGGGTGCAGAAAAACTGTTACAGAAAGTAGAGTTTGGAGACTGAGGTGCAGAAGAATCGTTGTTGAGAGCAGAGTTTGGACACTGAGGTGCAAAAGGACTGTTACCAAGAGCCGAGGCTTGAGACTGGGGTGCAGAAGAATTGTTATGAAGAGCAGAGTTTTTAGACAAGGTTGCTCAAGGATCTTACAGAGAGCAGAGGTAGTAGACCAAGGTGCAGCAGGAGTGTTACAGAGGGTAGAGGTTGGAGACTAGGGTGCAGAAAGATGGTTGCAGGGAACAGAGTTTTCAGACTGAGGTGAAGAAGGACTATTGCAAAGAGCACATGTTGGAGACTGGGGTGCAGAAGGACTGTTGCAGAGAGCAGAGGTTGGAGACTGGGGTGAAGAATGATCATTGTAGAGAGCAGAGTTTGGAGACTGGGGTGCAGAAGGATTGTTATAGAGAAAAGAAGTCGTAGACTGGGGTGTAGAAGGCCTGTTACAGAGAGCAGAGTTTGGAGAAGGGGTGCAGAAGTATTTTACAGAGAGTAGAGTTTGGAGAATGAGGTACAGTAGGATTGGTATAAAGAGCGGAGGTTGGAGACTGCGTTGCACAGGGACTGCTGCAGAGAGCAGAGGCTGGACATGGGGTGTAAAAGAACTGTTGCGGAGAGCACAGGTTTGAGATTTGTGTGCAGAAGCACTGTTGCAGAAAGTAGAGGTTGGAGACTGCCTTTCAATAGGACTGTTACAGAGGCAGATTTTGGAGACTTTGGTGCAGAAGGACTGTTGCGGAGAGCAGATGTTGGAGACTGGGTTGAAGAAGGACTGTTGCAGGGAGCAGAGTTTGTAGACTGAGGTACAAAAGGACTGTAACAGAGAGCAGAGGTTGGAGATTGAGGTGCAGATGGACTGATACAGAAAGCAGAGTTTGGAGACTTCGGTGTAGAAGGATTGATGCAGACAGCAGAGGTTGGAGAATGGAGTGCAAAAGGCCTGTTACACAGAGCAGAGGTTGGAGACTGGGGTGCAGATGGACTGTTAAAAACAGCAGAGTTTGGAGACAGGGTTGCAGATGGATCTTAGAGAGAGAATATTTTGGAGACTGTGGTACAGCAGGACTGTTATAGAGAGAAAAGGATGGAGACTGGTGTGCAGAATGATCGTTGCAGAGAACAGAGTTTTCAGAATGAGGTTCAGAAAAACTGTTGCAGAGAGCAGATATTGGAGACTGGGGTGCAGAAGGACTGTTGCAGAGAGCATAGGTTAAAGACTGGCGTGCAGAAGGATTCTTGTAGCGAGCAGAGGTTTGAGACCGGCGTGCAGAAGGACTGTTACAGAGAACAGAGGTTCGAGAAGGTGTGCAGAAGGATTGTGCCAGAGGGCAGATATTACAGACTGGGTTGCAGAAGGATCTTACAGAGAGAATATGTTGTAGACTGAGGTGCAGAAGGACTGTTACAGAGAAAAGAGTTTAGAGACTGAGGTTCAAAAGGACCGTTGTAGAGAGCAGTGTTTGGAGACTGAGGTGCAGAAGGATTGTTACAGAGAGCAGAGGTTGGAGACTGGGGTGCAGAAGAATTGTTGCATATAGCAGAGTTTTGAGTTGGGGTGCAGAGGGACTGTTGCAGACAGCAGAGATTGGAGAATGGGGTGTAGAAGGACTGTTACAGAAAGCAGAGGTTTGAGACTTGGGTGCAAAAGGACTGTTAGAGAGAGCAGAGTTTGGAGACTGGGGTTTACAAGCACTGTTGCAGAGAGCAGAGGTTGGAGACTGGGGTGCAGAGGAATGTTACAGAGAGCAGAGTTTGAGACATGGTTGCAGAAGGATCTTACAGAGAGCAGGGTTTCCAGACTTAGGTACAACGGGACTATTACAGAGAGCAGAGTTTGAAGACTGGGGTTCAGAAGGATCATTGCAGATAACAGAGTTTTCAGACTGAGTTTCAGTAGGACTGTTGCAGAGAGCAGAGTTTGGAGACACGGCTGCAGAAGGACTGTTGCATAGAGAAGATGTAGGATACTGGGGTGCAGAAGGATCATTGCAGAGAGCAGAGGTTGTTGACTGTGGTGCAGAAGGACTGTGGCAGAGAGCAGATGTCGGAGACTGGTGTGCAGAAGGATCTTTGCAGACTGCAGAAGTTTGAGACTGGGGTGCAGAAGGAGTGTTACATAGAGTAGAGTTTCGAGACTGAGGTGCAGAAAGATTGATGCAGAGAGCTGAGTTTGGAGACTGAGGTGCCAAAGGACTGTTGCAGAGAGCAGAAGTTGGAGACTGAGGTGCAAAAGGACTGTTACAGAGAGTAGAGGTGGGATATTTGTGTGCAAAAGGCCTGTTACAGATAGAAGAGGTTCTAGACTGGGGTGCAGAAGGATCGTTGTTGAGAGCAAAATGTTGAGACTCGGGTGCAGAAGGATTGGTATAAAGAACAGAGGTTGGAGACCTGGGTGCAAAAAGCCTGTTATGGGCAGCAGAGTTTTGACAAGGGATTCAGAAGTACATTTACAGAGAGTAGTTTTTGGAGACTGAGGTGCAGAAGGACCGTTGCAGAGAGCAGAGGTTGAAGACTGAGGTGCAGAAAAATTGTTACAGAGAGCTGATGTTGGAGACTGGGTTGCAGAGGGACTGTTGCAGAGAGCACAGGCAAGACACTGGGGTGTATAAGGACTGTAGCCGAGAGCACAGGTTCACATTGGGGTGCAGACGGACTGTTGCAGAGAGCAGAGGTTGGAGATTGGGTTACATTAGGACTTTTACAGAGGCAGAGGTTGGAGATTTGGTGCAGAAGGACTGTTACAGAAAGCAGATGTTAAAAATTTTGGTGCAGAAAGACTGTTGCAGAGAGCAGAGTTTGTAGACTGAGGTGCAGAAAGACTCTTACAGAGAGCAGATGTTGGAAATTGTGGTGCAGATGGAGTGATACAGTAAGCAGATTTTGGAGACTGGGGTTCAGACGGACTGTTGCAGAGAGCAGAGTTTGTAGACCGAGGTGAAGAAGCACTATTACAGAAAGCAGAGGTTGGAGAATGTGGTGCAAAAGGCCTGTTACAGAGAGCAGAGTTTGGAGACTGGTGTGCAGAAGGACTGTTCCAGAGAGCAGAGTTTTGAGACTGGGGTGCAGAAGGATCCTTGCAGAGAACAAAGTTTTTAGACTGAGGTGCAGAAGGTCTTTTGCAGAGAGCAGAGTTTGGAGATTGAGGTGCAGAAGGAGTGTTACAGAGAGCAGAGATTAAAGACATAGGTGCAGAAGGACCGTTACATAGAGCAGATTTTTGAGAGTGCCCTACAGGAGGAATGTTACAGAGAGCAGTTTTTGGAGACTGGGGTGCAGAATGACCGTTGCAGAGAGCAGATGTTGGAGACTGGGGTGGAGAAGGACTGTTACAGAGAGCAGTCATTGGAGACTGAGGTGCATAAGGATTTTTACAGAGAGCAGAGTTTGGAGACTGGGGTGCAGAAGGACCATTACAAAGAGCGAAGGTTGGAGACTGAGGTGCATAAAGACTTTTAAAGAGAGCAGAGTATGGATACTGGGGTGCAGAAGAACTGCTACAAAGAGCAAAGTTTGGAGACTGGGATGAAAAATGATCTTCCAGAGAGCAGAGTCTGGACTGGCGTGCAGAAGGACTCTTGCACAGAGCAGATGTTGCAGTCTGAGGTGCAGAAGGATCATTGCAGAGAGAAGAGGTTGGAGATTGGGGTGCAGAAAGACTGTTACAGAAAGCAGATGCTGGCAATTGGGGAGAAGAAGGACCGTTACAAAGAGAAGAGGTTGGAGACTGTGATACAAAAGGACTGTTACAGAGCGCAGAGGTTGGAGACTGGGGTGCAGAAGGATTCTTACAGAGAGAAGAGGATGAAGACTGGGGTGCAGAAGGAGTGATAAAGACAGCAGAGTTTGGAGATTGGGGTGCAGAAAAACTGTATAGAGAACAGAGGTTGGAGACTGGGGAGCAGAAGGATTGTTACAGAGGGCAGAGTTTGGAGACTCGGGTGCAGAAGGACTGTTACAGAGAGCAGAGGTTGGAGACTGGGGTGTAGAAGGCCTGTTACAGGGAGCGGAGGTCGGAGACTGAGGTGCAGAAAAATTGGTACAGAGAGGAGAGTTTGGCGACTGAGGTGCAGAAGGACTGTTACAGAGAGCAGAGGTTGGGAACTGGGGTGGAGAAGGATTGTTGCAGAGAGCAGACTTTGGAACCTGAGGTTCAGAAGAATCGTTGCAGAGATCAGAGTTTGGAGACTGAGGTGCAGAAGGATCTTTACAGGAAGCAGAGGTTGGAGACTGGGGTAAGGAACAAAGTTACAGAAAGCACAGTTCAGAGACTGTGGAGAAGAAGAAATGTTGCAGAGAGCAGAGGTAGAAACTGGGGTGCAGAAGGACTATTGCAGAGAACAAATTTGGAGACGAAGGTGCAGAAGAACTGATACAGAGAGCAGAGGTTGGAGACTGAGGTCCAGAAGGATTGTTACAGAGATCAGAGTGTGCAGACTGGGGTGCAGAAGGACTGTTGCAGAGAGCAGAGTTAGGAGAATGAGATGCAGAAGGACTGTTACAGAGAGCAGAGGTTGAAAAATGGGGTGCAGAAGGACCGTTGCAGAGAGCAGAGCTTGAAGCTTAGGGAGAAAAAGGATCATTGCAGAGAGTAGATGTTGGAGACTGGTGTGCAGAAGGACTGTTACAGAGAGCAGAGGTTGGAGACTGAGGTGCAGAAGGATCGTTTCAGAGAGTAGAGGTTGGAGACTGGGGTGCAGAAGGACTGTTACAGATTGCAGAGGTTGGATACTGAGGTGCAAAATGACTTTTACAGAGAGGAGAGGTTAAAAACTGGGGTGTCAAAATATTCTTACAGAGAGCAGAGAATGGAGACTGGGGTGCAGAAGAAGTGTTAAAGAGATCAGAGTTTGGAGATTGGGGTTCAGAAGAACTGTTACAGAGAGCAGAGGTTGAAGACTGTGGTGCCAGATGATCATTGCAGAGAGCTGAGGTTGAAGACTGAGTTGCAGAAGGATTTTACAGAGAACAGATTTTGGACACTGATGTGCAGAAAGACTGTTACAGAGAGCATAGCTTGGAGTATGGGGTGCAGAAAGACTGTTGCAGAGAGCTGAGTTTGGAGACTAGGGTAAGAAAGATCGTTACAGAGAGCAGAAGTTGGAGACTGAGGTGCAGAAGGATCGCTACAGATAGCAGAGTTTGGAGACCAGGGTGCAGTAGGATAGTTTCAGAAAGCATAGGTTGGAGAGTGGGGAGCAGAAGGTCTGTTGCAGAGTGATGAGGTTGGAGACTGAGATGCAGAAGGACTGTTACAGAGAGCAGAGTTTTGAGACTGGGTTGCAGAAGACCTTTTATGGAGAGCAGATTTTGGAGACTTGGGTGCAGAAGGATTGTTACAGATAGCACAGTTTGGAGACTGGGGTGTAGTAGGACCGATGTAGAGAGCAGAGGTTTCAGATTGAGGCTTAGAAGGACTGTTACAGACAGGAGAGGTTGGAGTCTGAGGTGCAAAAATACTTTTATAGAAAGCAGAGGTTGGCAATTGTGGTACAGATGGACCGTTACAAAGAGAAGAGGTTGGAGACTGCGATAGAAAATGACTTTTACTGTGAGCAGAGTTTGAAGACTGGGTAGAAGAAGGATCGTTGCAGAGAGCAGATGTTGGAGACTGGGGTGCAGAAGGACTGTTACAGAGAGCAGAGTTTGGAGACTGAGTTGCAGACGGACAGTTACAGAGAGGTCAGGTTGGAGACTGGGGTGCAGAAGAAATGTTGCAGAGAGCAGAGTTTTGGAGACTTGGGTGCATAAGGACTGATGCAGAGAGCAGAGTTTGGAGACTGTGGTGCAGAAGGACTGATACAGAGAGCAGAGGTTGGATACTGGGTTGCAGAAGGATCGTTGCAGAGAGTAGAGGTTGTAAACTATGGTGCAGAAGGATCGTTACACAGAGCAGAGTTTGGTTCTTTGGGTGTAACAAGACTGCTGCAGAAAACAGAGGTTGGAGACTGAGGTGCAAAAGGACTGATACAGAGAGCAGAGTTTGGAGAATGGGGTGCAGAAGAACTGATACACAAAGCAGAGGTTGGAGACTGGGGTTCATAAGGACTGTTACAGGGAGCAGAGTTTGGAGACTGCAGTAGAGAAGAACTTTTACAGAGAGCAAAGTTTGGAGACCGGGGTGCAGAAGGACTGTTGCAGAGAACAGAGGGTTGAGACTGGGGTGCAGAAAAACCGTTGCAGAGAGAAGAGGTTGGAGACTGAGGTGCAGAAGAATTTTACAGAGAACAGATTTTGGACACAGTTTACAGAAGGACTGTTAACGAGAGCAGAGCTTGGAGTATGGGGTGCAGAAGGACTGTTGCAGAGAGCAGAGTTTGGAGACTGGGGTGCAGAAAGATTGTTACAGAGAGCAGAAGTTGGGACGGAGGTGCAGAAGGATCGCTACAGAGAGAAGAGTTTGGAGACCAGGGTGCAGTAGGATAGTTACAGAAAGCATAGGTTGGAGACTGGGGTGCAGAAGAAATGTTGCAGAGAGCAGAGGTTGGAGACTGGGATGCAGAAAGACTGTAGCAGAGAGCAGAGGTTGGAGACTGGGGTGTAGAAGGACTGTTGCAGAGAGCAGACGTTGGAGACTGGGATGCAGAATGATCCTTGCAGAGAGCAGAGGTTGGAGACTGGGGAGCAGTAGGTCCGTTGCAGAGTGATGAGTTTGGAGACTGAGGTGCAGAAGGACTGTTACAGATAGCAGAGTTTGGAGACTGGGTTGCAGAAGACCTGTAACAGAGAGCAGATGTTGGAGACTTGGGTGCAGAAGGATTGTTACAGATAGCACAATTTGGACACTGGTGTGTAGAGGGACCAATGAAGAGAGCAGAGGTTTCAGATTGAGGCTTAGGAGGACTGTTTCAGAGAGAAGAGGTTGGAGTCTTAGATGCAAAAGGACTTTTATAGAAAGCAGAGGTTGGCAATTGGGTGCAGATGTACCGTTACAAAGAGAAGAGGTTGGAGACTGCGATACAAAAGGACTTTTACAATGAGCAGAGTTTGAAGACTGGGTAGGAGAAGGATCGTTGCAGAGAGCATATGTTGGAGACTGGGGTGCAGAAGGACTGTTACAGAGAGAAGAGGTTGGAGACTGAGTTGCCGAAGAATTATTGTAGAGAGCAGAGTTTGGAGACTGGGGTGCAGAAGAAATGTTGCAGAGAGCAGAGTTTTGAGACTTGGTTGCATAAGGACTGACGCAGAGAGCAGAATTTGGAGACTGTGGTGCACAAGCACTGATACAGAGAGCAGAGGTTGGATACTGGGGTGCAGAAAGATCGTTGCAGAGAATAGAGGTTGGAAACTATTTTGCAGAAAGATTGTTACAAAGAGCAGAATTTGGTTCCTGGGGTGTAAAAACACTGCTGCAGAGAACAGAGGTTGGAGACTGGGGTGCAGAAAAACTGATACACAAAGCAGAGGTTGGAGACTGGGGTGTAGAAGGACCGTTACAGGGAGCAGAGTTTGGAGACTGAGGTGCAGAAGGACTGTTACAGAGAGCAGATTTTGGAAACTGGGATGTAGAAGGACTGTTGCAGTGAGCAGATGTTGGAGCCCGGGGAGAATTAGGATCGTTGCAGAGAGCAGATGTTAGAGACTGGGGTGCAGAAGGACTATTAAACAGAGCAGAGTTTGGAGACTGAGGTACAGAAAGATCATTTCTGAGTTCAGAGGTTTGAGACTGGGGTGCAGAAGGACTGTTACAGATTGCAGAACTTGGAGACTGAGGTGCAGAATGACTTTTCCAGAGAGGAGAGGTTGGAGACTTGGGTGCAAAAGGATTCTTACAGAGAGCAGAGAATGGAGACTGGGGTGCTGAAGGCCTGTTACAGAGAGCAGACTTTGGAGACTGAGTTTAAGAAGACCTGATACAGAGAGCAGATGTTTGAGACTGGGGTGCAGAAGGATTGTTACAGATAGCACAGTTTGGATCCTGGGGTGCAGTAGGACTGTTACAGAAAGCAGACGTTGGAGACAGAGGTGCAGAAGGATTGTTACAGAGAGCAGAGATTGGAAACTGGGGTGCAGAAGGACCATTACGAAAAGCAAAGGATGGAGACTGAGATGCAGAAGGACTTTTAGAGAGAACAGAATTTGGAGACTGAGGTGCAAAAGAATCGTTGCAGAGAGAAGATATTGTAGACTGCAGTGCAGAAGGACTGTTACAGAAAGCAGGGGTTGGCAATTGGGGAGCAGATGGACCTTTACAAAGAGAAGAGGTTGGAAACTGGGATACAAAAGGACTTTTACAGAGAGCAGAGTTTCGAGACTGGATAGAAGAAGGATCGTTGCCGAGAGCAGATGTTGGAGACTGGGGTGCAGAAGAACTGTCACAGAGAGCACAGTTTGGAGCCTTGGGTGCAGCAGAAATGTTCCAGAGAGCAGAGTTTGGAGACCTGGGTGCAGAAGGACTGATACAGAGAGAAGAGGTTGGAGACTGGGGTGCAGAAGTATCGTTACAGATTGCAGAGGTTGGATATTGAGTTGCAGAAAGACTTTTACAGAGAGGAAATGTTGGAGACAGGGGTGTCAAAGGAATCTTACAGAGAGCAGAGGATAGAGACTGGGGTGCAGAAGGAGTGTTACAGAGAGCAGAGTTTTGAGATTGGGGTTCAGAAGAACTGTTACAGAAAGGAGAGGTTGGAGACTGTGGTGCAGAAGGCCTGTTACAGAGAGCAGAGTTTAGACATGAGGTGCAGAAGGATCGTTACAGAGAGCAGAGGTTGGACACTGATGTGCAGAAGAACTGTTACAGAGAGCAGATCTTGGAGACTGGGGTGCAGAAGGACTGTTGCAGAGAGCAGAGGTTGGATACTGGGATGCATAAGGATCATTGCAGAAAACAGAGGTTGGAGCCTGTGTTTCAGAAGTATCTCTACAGAGAGCAGAGTTTGGAGACCGTGGTGCAGTAGGATTGTTACAGAGAGCACAAGTTGGAGACTGGGATGCAGAAGAAATGTTGAAGAGAGCAGAGGTTGGAGACTGGGGTGCAGAAAGACTGTAGAAGAGAGCAGAGGTTGGAGACTGGTCTGTAAAAAAACTGTTGCAGAGAGCAGACGTTGGAGACTGGGATGCATAAAGATCGTTGCAGAGAGAAGATGTTGGATACTGGGGTATAATAAGACGTTTGCAGAGAGCAGAGGTTGGAGACTGGGGTGCAGAAGGTTTGTTGCAGAGAGCAGAGTTTGTAGCCTTCATGCAGAAGGACAGCTGCAGAGAACAGAGGTTAGATACTGGGGTGCACAAGAGCCGTTGCAGAGAGATGAGTTTGGAGACTGAGTTGCAGAATGACTGTTACAGAGAGCAAACTTTGGAGAACGGGGTTCAGAAGGATCTTACGGAGAGCAGACGTTGGAGACTGGGATGCAGAAGGATCGTTGTGGAGAGCAGAGGTTGGAGACTGGGGTGTAGAAGGACTTTTGCAGAGAGCAGAAGTTGGAGACTGGGGTGCTGAAGGCCTGTTACAGAGAGCAGAGTTTGGAGACTGGTTTGCAGGAGACCTGTTACAGAGAACAGATGTTGGGTACTGGGGTGAAGAAAGATTGTTACAGATAGCACACTTTGGAGACTGGAGTTTAGAAGGATTGTTGCAGAGAGCAGAAGTTTCAGACAGAGGCTTAGAAGGACTGTTGCAGAGAGCAGAGTTTGGAAATTGGGATGTAGAAGGACCATTATAGAGAGAAGAGGTTGGAGATTGCCGTACAGAAGGACTGTTACAGAGAGCAGAGTTTGGAGACTGGGGTGCAGAAAGAATGTTACAGACAGCAGAGGTTTTAGACCGGGGTGCAGAATAACTGATACGAAAAGTAGAGTTTGGAGACTGGGGTGCAGAAGGACTGTTACAGAGAGCAGTGTTTGTAGCCTGGGGGGCAGAAGGACAGCTGCAGAGAACAAAGGTTGGATACTGAGGTGCACAAGGGCCTTTGCAGAGAGATGAGGTTGGAGACTGACGTGCAGAATGACTGTTACAGAGAGCAAAGTTTGGAGAACGGGGTGCAGAAGGATCTTACAGAGATAAGATGTTAGAGACTGAAATGCTGAAGGATTGTTGCAAAGAGCAGAGGTTGGACACTGGGGTGTAGAAGGACTTTTGCAGAGAGAAGAGGTTAAAGAATGGGGTGAAGAAGGCCTGATACAAAGAGCAGAGTTTGGAGACTGGGTTGCAGAAAACCTGTTACAGAGAGCAGGTGTTGGAAACTGGGGTGCAGAAGGATTGTAACAGATAGAACAGTTTGGAGACTGTTGTTTAGAAGGATTGTTGCAGAGAGCAGAAGTTTCAGACTGAGGCTTAGAAGAACTGTTACACAGAGGGGAGGCTGGAAATTGGGATGAAAAAGGAGCATTATAGAAAGAAGAGTTTGGAGACTGGGGTGCAGAAGGCCAATTGCAGAGAGCAAATGTGGGGGACTGGGGTGCAGTAGGACTGTTTCAGAGAGCAGACGTTGAAGACAGAGGTGCAGAAGTATTGTTACAGAGAGCAGAGATTGGAGACTGGGGTGCAGAAGGACAATTACAGAGACCAAAGGATGGAAACTGAGGTGCAGAAGGACTTTTACAGAGAGCAGAGGTTGGAGACTGAGGTGTAGAAAAATCGGTGCAGAGAGAAGAGTTTGTAGACTGGGGTGCAGAAGGACTGTTACAGAAAACAGAGTTTGGCAATTGGGAAGCAGATGGACCATTACAAAGAGAAGAGGTTAGAGACTGCGATACAAAAGGACTTTTACAGAGAGCAGATTTTGGAGACTGGATAGAAGAAGAATGGTTGCAGAGAGCAGATACTGGGGACTGGGGTGCCGAAGGACTGTTACAGAGAGCACAAGTTGGAGACTGGGGTGCAGAAGAAATGTTGCAGACAGCAGAGGTTGGAGATGGGGTGCAGAAGGACTGTTGAAGAGAACAGAGTGTGGAGGCTGGGGTTCATAAGAACCGTTGCAGAGAGCAGAAGTTGGAGACTGAGTTTCAGAAGGATTGTTACAGAGACTAGAGGTTGGAGAATGGGGTGCAAAAGGACTGTTGCAGAGAGCAGAGGTTGGAGACTGAGGTGAAGAATGAACGTTACAGAGAGAAGAGGTTGGAGACTGAGGTGCAGAAGGCCTGTTACAGAGAGCAGAGATTGGAGACTGGGTGCAGAACGCCTGTTGCAGAGATCAGAGTTTGGATACTGGGGTGCAGAAGAACTGTTAAAGATAGCACAATTTTCAGACTGGGTTGCAGTAGGATCTTACAGAGAGCAGATCTTGGAGACTGGGGTGCAGAAGGCCTGTTACAGTGAACAGACTTTGGAGACTGAGTTGCAGAAGACCTGTTACGAAGAGCAGATGTTGGAGACTGGGGTGCATAAGGATTGTTACAGATAGCACAGTTTGGAGACTGGGCTTTAGAAGGAATGTTGCAGACAGCAGAGGCTTAGAAGATCTGTTACAGAGAGCAGAGGTTGGAGTCTGAGGTGCAAAAAAACTGTTTCAGAAAGCAGTGTATTGCAATTAGGGTGCAGAAGGGCAGTTATAGATAGTAAAGTTTGGAGACTGCCGTACAGAAGGACTGTTACAGAGAGCAGAGTTTGGAGACTGGGGTGCAGAAGGACTGTTACAGAGAGCAGACGTTGGACACAGAGGTGCAGACGGATTGTTACACAGAGCAGAGATTGAATACTGTGGTGCAGAAATAGCATTACAGAGAGCAAAGAATGGAGACTGAGGTGCAGAAGGACTTTTACAGAGAGAAAAGTTAGGAGACTGAAGTGCAGAAAGATCGTTGCAGAGAGAAGAGTTTGGAGACTGGGGTACAGAAGGATTGTTACAGAAAGCAGAGGTTGGCAATTGGGGAGCAGATGGACCGTTAAAAAGAGAAGAGGGTGGAGACTGTGAAACAAAATGACTTTTACAGAGAGCAAAGTTTGGAGACTGGGTAGAAGAAGGATCATTGCAGAGAGCAGATGTTTGAATCTGGGGTGCAGAATGATTGTTACAGAGAGCACAGGTTGGAGACTGGGGTGCAGAAGAAGAAATATTGCAGGGAGCAGAGTTTGGAGACCTGGGTGCAGAAGGACTAATACAGAGAGAAGAGGTTGGAGACTGTGGTGTACAAGGATCTTACAGAGAGTAGAATTTGGAAGGTAGGAGAACCGGCGACCCATGGACCGGTCAGGCCCAGCAATCTGCGGAGAGACAGAGCTGACACATGCGCCTGCAGGAAACGTGGTCCTGCGACCCACCAGCGGCCTTCTGTGGGGCAGGCCCGTCCCCTCCCCCAGTGCCTGCAAGGTAGGCGGGACTGTGACCACCGGCAGATCAGGCCCAGCGGCTTGTTTAGGGCCGGAGCCGGCCCCACCCCAAGTGCCTGCAAGGAAGGCGTACCGGGGACCCATCGGGAGGTTAGGTCCAGCAACCTGCGGAGAGACAGTTGTGCCCCTCATGCATGCTGGGTAGGCGGACCTTCGACCGGCCAGCAGAGCAGACCTAGGGACCGCCAGCGTGGTAGACGAATCGCACCAATTAGTGGAGGATCACAGCCACCACCTGTCCTGCAAGGGAGAATTTTCAACTATACAAGAGCAATATAAATAAACAGAGGGAAAATTTAAAAAACACAACAGTTTCACCAAGCAGAACGAAACGCCAGCAGTATGAAAAGACAAGGAAAGAAAGGACCACAGGCAATGCAGGTCAACTCAACTCTAGAAGAGGTAATAGCTGCAACAGATAGAATGTCAGACAGAGAGGTCAGGATATACATGCTTCAGATGATCTGGAGTCTCAAGGAAGACATGAGACAGCAAAATCAGACAATGAAAGATCACATTGACAAGGAACTACATAAACAAATCCAGGAAGTAAAAGATCAATTTCACAGGGAGATAGAGGAAATAAAAAACGAACAAATAGAAATCTTAGAAATGCAGGAAGCAATAAACCAACTTAAAAACTCAATTGAGAATACTACCAGCAGAGTGGATCACTTAGAAGATAGAACATCAGACAATGAAGACAGAGTATTTCAACTTGAAAAGAACATAGACAGCTCAGCAAGTCTGCTAAGAAACCATAAGCAGAACATCCAAGAAATATGGGATAATATCAAAAGATCAAACTTAAGAGTCATTGGGATACAAGAAGGCACAGAGCTCCAAACCAAAGGAATAGACAATCTATTCAGTGAAATAATACGAGAAAACTTCCCAGACTTGAAGAATGAGACAGAACCCCAAATCCTAGAAGCCTACAGGACGCAGAATGTGCAAAATCATAAGAGATCCACACCTAGACACATTATAATGAAGATGTCCAACATACAGAATAAGGAGAGAATTTTAAAAGCTACAAGAGAAAGGAAGCAGATTACATTTAGGGGTAAACCAATCAGGATAACAGCTGATCTCTCAACACAGACTCTAAAAGCTAGAAGATCCTGGAATAACATATTTCAAACGCTAAAAGAAAATTGGTTCCAACCAAGAATCGTGTATCCGGCGAAATTAAGCTTCAGGATGGAAGATGAAATTAAAACATTCCATGATAAACAAAAGTTAAAAGAATTTGCAGCTAGAAAACCATCTCTTCAAAAAATCCTTGGCAAAACACTACAGGAAGAGGAAATGGAAAACAACAATGAAAACCAACAGTGGGAGGTAGGATAGTAAAGGGGGGAGAAATAATCAAAGAGGAAAACAAATCAGGTTTAGCAGCATTAATAAACAAATATGGCTGGAAGAATAAACCATATCTCAATAATATCCCTAAATGTTAATGGCTTAAACTCACCAATTAAGAGACACAGGATAGTTGAATGGATCACAAAACAAGACCCAACAATATGCTGCCTACAGGAGACGCATTTGATAGGAAAGGATATACATAAACTGAAGGTGAGAGGTTGGGAAAAATCATATCACTCATATGGACTGCGGAAACAAGAAGGAGTGTCCATACTCATATCAAATAAAATAGATTTCAAACCAAAGTTAATCAAAAGGGATAAAGAAGGACACTACATACTGCTCAAGGGAACCATACACCAACAAGACATAACAATCATAAATATATATGCCCCAAACAACGGTGCTGCTGTGTTCATCAAGCTAACTCTTCTCAAGTTCAAGAGTCTAATAGACCACCATAAAATAATGATGGAAGACTTCAACACACTTCTCTCACCACTGGACAGATCTTCCAAACAAAAGCTGAATAAGAAAACTATAGAACTCAATAACACAATTAACAACCTAGACTTAATCGACATATATAGAATATACCACCCAACATCAAGCAGCTACACTTTTTTTCTCAGAAGCACATGGATCCTTCTCAAAAATAGATCATATATTATGTCACAGGGCAACTCTTAGACAATATAAAGGAGCAGAGATAATACCATGCATCTTATCTGAACATAATGGAATGAAACCAAAAATCAACGATAAAAGAAGCAATGAAAAATCGTGCATCACTTGGAGAATGAACAATAGATTACTGAATTATCAATGGATTTTAGAAGACATCAAGGAGGAAATTAAAAATTTCTTAGAGTTTAATGAAAACACAGACACAACATATCGGAATCTATGGGACACATTGAAAGCAGTTCTAAGAGGAAAATTGATTGCTTGGAGTTCATTCCTTAAAAAAAGAAAAAAAACCAACAAATAAATGATCTTATACTTCATCTCAAAATCCTAGAAAAAGAAGAGCAAAACAACAGCAAGAGAAGTATAAGGCAAGAAATAATTAAAATCAGAGCTGAAATTAATGAAATCGAAACAAAAAAAATTGAAAAAATTGACAAAACGAAAAGTTGGTTCTTTGAAAAGATACATAAAATTGACAGACCCTTAGCCATGCTAGCAAAGAGAAGAAGAGAGAGAACTCCAATTACTAGCACAAGGGATGAAAAAGGCAAGATCACGAAAGACACTTCAGAAATACAGAAGATAATCAGAAATTATTTTGAATCCTTATACTCCAATAAAATAGAAGATAGTGAAGGCATCGATAAATTTCTTAAGTCATATAATCTGCCCAGATTGAGTCAGGAGGATATAGACAATCTAAACAGACCAATATCAATTGAGGAAATAGAAGAAACCATCAAAAGATTACCATCTAAGAAAATCCAAGGACCGGATGGGTATACAGCAGAGTTTTACAAAACCTTTAAAGAGGAACTAATACCAATACTTTTCAAGCTATTTCAGGAAATAGAAAAAGAGAGAGAACTTCCAAATTTATTCTACGAGGCCAACATCACCCTGATTCCAAAACCAGACAAAGACACTTCAAAGAAAGAATACTACAGACCAAGATCTCTAATGAACCTAGATGCAAAAATCCTCAATAAAATTCTGGCAAATCGGATACAAAAACATATCAAAAAAATTGTGCACCATGATCAAGTAGGATTCATCCCTGGTATGCAAGGCTGGTTCAATATACGGAAATCAATAAATGTTATTCACCACATCAATAGACTTAAAAATAAGAACCATATGATCATCTCGATAGATGCGGAAAACCATTCGACAAAGTACAGCATCCGTTTATGTTCAAAACTAGAGATAACAGGAACATACCTCAACATTGTAAAAGCAATTTATGCTAAGCCTCAGGCTAGCATCATTCTGAATGGAGAAAAATTGAAGGCATTCCCTCTAAAATCTGGAACATGCCCTCTCTCACCACTTCTGTTCAACATAGTTCTCGAAACACTGGCCAGAGCAATTAGACAGACGAAAGAAATTAAAGGCATAAAAATTGGAAAAGAAGAACTTAAATTATCACAATTTGCAGATGACATGATTCTATACCTAGAAGACCCAATAGGGTCTACAAAGAAACTGTTAGAGCTAATAAATGAATTCAGCAAAGTGGCAGGTTATAAAATCAACATGCATAAATCAAAGGCATTCCTGTATATCAGCGACAAACCCTCTGAAATGGACACAAGGACAACCACTCTGTTCACAATATCCTTAAAAAGAATAAAATACTTGGGAATCAACCTAACAAAAGAGGTGAAAGACTTATACAATGAAAACTACAGAACCCTAAAGAGAGAAATTGAAGAAGACCTTAGAAGATGGAAAAATATACCCTGTTCATGGATAGGCAGAACTAACATCATCAAAATGTCTACATTACCAAAAGTTCTCTATAGGTTTAATGCAATGCCAATCAAAATCCCAATGGCATTTTTTGTAGAAATAGAGAAAGCAATCATGAAATTCATATGGAAGAATAAAAGACCCAGAATAGCAAAAACAATACTAAGTAGGAAGGGTGAATCAGGTGGTATAGCGATTCCAGATTTCAAACTATACTACAGAGCAATAGTAACAAAACCAGCATGGTACTGGTACCAAAACAGGCGGGTGGACCAATGGTAAAGAATAGAGGACACAGAAACCAACCCACAAAACTACAACTTTCTTATATTTGATAAAGGGGCTAAAAGCATGCAATGGAGGAAGGATAGCATCTTCAACAAATGGTGCTGGGAAAGCTGGAAATCCATATGCAACAAAATGAAACTGAATTCCTTTCTCTCGCCATGCACAAAAGTTAACTCAAAATGGATCAAAGAGCTTGATATAAAACCAGAGACACGGCATCTGATAGAAGGGAAAGTTGGCTACGACCTACATGCTGTGGGGTCGGGCTCCAAATTCCTCAATAGGAAACCCATAGCACAAGAGTTAACATCTAGAATCAACAAATGGGACTTACTCAAACTAAAAAGTTTTTTCTCAGCAAAAGAAACAATAAGAGAGGTAAATAGGGAGCCTACATCATGGGAACAAATCTTTACTCCTCACACTTCAGATAGAGCCCTAATATCCAGAGTATATAAAGAACTCAGAAAATTAGAAAATGAGATAACAAATAATCCCATCAACAAATGGGCCAAGGACTTGAACAGACACTTCTCAGAGGAGGACATACAATCAATCAACAAGTACATGAGAAAATGCTCACCAACTCTAGCAGTCAGAGAAATGCAAATCAAAACCACCCTAAGATACCATCTCACTCCAGTAATATTGGCAGCCATTACGAAGTCAAACAACAATAAGTGCTGGCGAGGATGTGGGGAAAAGGGTAAACTTGTACATTGTTGGTGGGACTGCAAATTGGTGCAGCAAATTTATAAAGCAGTATGGAGATTTCTTGGAAAGCTTGGAATGGAACCACCATTTGACCCAGCTATCCCCCTTCTCGGTCTATTCCCTAAAGACCTAAAAAGAGTATGCTACAGGGACACTGCTACATCGATGTTCATAGCAGCACGATTCACAATAGCAATACTGTGGAACCAAACTAGATGCCCTTCAATAGACGAATGGATAAAAAAATGTGGCATTTATACACAATGAAGTATTACTCTGCATTAAGAAATGACAAAATCATAGAATTTGGAGGGAAATGGATGGCATTAGAGCAGATTATGCTAAGCGAAGCTAGCCAAGCCCTAAAAAACAAATGCCAAATGTTTTCTTTGATATAAGGAGAGTAATTAAGAACAGACTAGGAAAGAAGAGCACGAGAAGAAGACCATCATTAAACAGGGTTGAGAGGTGGGAGGGAAAGGGAGAGAGAAGGGAAATTGCATGGAAATGGAACGAGACCCTCAGGGTTATACAAAATTACATACAAGAGGAAGTGAGGGGAAAGGAAAAAAATAATACAAGGGGGAGGAATGAATTACAGTAGTGGGGGTAGATAGAGAAGAGAGGAGGGGAGGGGAAAGGAGGGGGGATAGTAGAGGATAGGAAAGGCAGCAGAATACAACAGACACTAGGATGGCAATATGTAAAGCAATGGAAGTGTAACTGATGTGATTCTGCAAGCTGTATAAGGGGTAAAATGGAAGTGCATAACCCACTTGAATCAAAATGTGAAATATGATATATCAAGAACTATGTAATTGAGGGGTAAGACAAGATAATACAAATGGAAAAAATGATTTACAGTAGAAGGGGTAGACAGAGAAAAGGGGAAAGGGGAGGGGAGGAGAGGGGGGATAGTAGAGAATAGGACTGACAGCAGAATACATCAGACACTAGAAAAATAATATGTCAATCAATGGAAGGGTAACTGATGAGATACAGCAATCTGTATACGGGGTAAAGTTGGGAGTTCATAACTCACTTGAATCAAACTGTGAAATATGATGTATTAAGAACTGTGCAAGGTTTTGAACGACCAACAATAAAATAAATAAATAAATAAATAAAAAATAAAAAATAAATAAATGAGAGTGTGACAGAGGAAAAAAAAAAGATAGTAGAGGTTGGAGAATGGGGTGCAGAAGGACTGTTGCAGAGAGCAGTGGTTGGAGACTGGGGCTCAGAAGGACTGTTAAAGATAGCACAGTTTCGAGACTGGGTTACAGAAGGATCTTACAGAGAGCATTTTTGAAACAGAGGTGCAGAAGAAGTGTTACAAGAGCAGAGGTTTAAGACTGGGGTGCTAAAGGATTGTTGCAGAGAGCAGCGTTTTCAGACTGAGGTGCAGAAGTACTGTTGCAGAGAGCAGATGTTGGATCCTGGGTTGCAGAAAGATCATTGCAGAGAGCAGAGGTTTGAGACCTGGGTGCAGAAGGCCTATTAAAGAGAGCAGAGTTATAAGACTGGGGTGCAGAAGGCCTGTTACAGAGAGCAGAGTTTGGAGATCGGGGTGCAGAAGGACTGTTACAGAGAGCAGAGTTTGGAGACTGAGGTGCAGAAGGACGTTTACAGATAGTAGAGTTTGGAGACTGAGGAGCAGAAGGAACTTTGTAGAGAGCAGAGGTTGGAGACTGATGTCCAGACGAATTGTTACAGAGATCACAGGGTAGAGACTGGAGTGCAGAAGGAGTGTTACAGAGAGCAGAGTTTGGAGATTGGGGTGCAGAAGAACTGTTACCGAGAGCAGAGGGTGGAGAAGGGGGGGGAGAGAACTGTTTCAGAGAGCAGAGTTTGGAGACTGGGGTGCAGAAAGACTAATACAGAAAGTAGAGGTTGGAGACTGGGGTGTAGAAGGACCGTTACAGACAGCAGAATTTGGAGACTGCTGTACAGAAAAACTGTTACAGGGAGCAGAGGTTGGAGACTCGGGTTCTAAAAAATCATTGCAGAGAGCAGATGTTGTAGACTGGTGTGCAGAATTATCTTACAGAGAGCATAGGTTGGAGACTGAGCTGCATAAGTACTGTTACAGAGAACAGTGGTTGAAGACTGGGGTGCAGAATGATCGTTGCAGAGAGCAGAGTTTGGAGACTGAGGTGTGGAATAATCGTTGAGGAGAGCAGAGGTTTGAGACTATGGTGCAGAACGATACTTACAGAGAGCAAATGTTGGAGACTGGGGTGCAGAAGGGCAGTTACAGAGAGCACAGGTTGGAGACTGGGGAGCAGAAGAAATGTTGCAAAGAGTAAGGTTGTAGACTTGGGTACAGAAGAACTGATACAGAAAGCAGACTTTGGAGACTGTGGTGCAAAAGGACTGTTGCAGAGAACAGAGTTTGGAGACTGGGGTGCAGAAAGACCGATGCAGAGAGCTGAAGTTGGAGATTTAGGTGCCTAAGATTGTTACAGAGAGCAAAGGTTTGATACTGGGGTGCATATAGACTGTTACAGAGAGCAGAGGTTGGAGTCTGAGGTGCAGAAGAATCTTACAGAGAGCAGAGGTTAGAGACTGGGGTGCAGAATAACTGTTGCAGAGAGTAGAGGTTGGAAAGTGATGTGCAGAAAGATCGTTGCAGAGAGAAGAGGTTGGAGACTGGAGTGCAGAAGGCCTGTTACAGAGAGCAGATTTTGGAAACTGGAGTGCAGAAGGCGTTTTTCAGAGAGCAGAGGTTGGAGACTGGGGAGCAGAAAGACTGTTACAGACAGCACAGTTCGGAGACTGTGGTACAGAAGGATCGTTGCAGAGAGCCGAGGTTTCAGACTGAGGTGCAGAAGCACTATTATAGAAAGAAGAGGTTGGCAATTGGGGTGCAGAATGACTGTTACAGAGAGAAGAGGTTGGAGACTGCGGTACAGAAGGATTGTTACAGAGAGCAGAGTTTGGAGAATGGGGTGAAGAAAGACCATTGAAGAGAGCAGAGGTTGGAGCCTGGGGAGAAGAAGGATCATTGCAGAGAGTAGATGTTGGAGACTGGGATGCAGAAGGACTGTTACAGAGAGCAGAGGTTGGAGACTCAGGTGCAGATGGACTTTTATAGAGAGCAGAGGTTGGAGACTGGGGTGCAGAAAGATTCTTACAGAGAGCAGAGGATGGAGACTGGGTTGCATAAGGAGTGTTATAGAGAGCAGAGTTTGGATATTCTGGTTCAGAAGAACTGTTAATGAGAGCAGAGTTTTGAGACTAGGGTTCAGAAGGATTGGTACAGAGTGCAGATGTTGGATTCTGGTTGCAGAACGACTGATTCACAAAGCCAAGTTTGAAGACTGGGGTGAAGAAGGACCATTACAGAGAGCAGAGTTTGGAGACTGAGGTATAGGAGGACTGTTACAGAGAGCAGAGGTTGGAGACAGGGGTGCAGAAGGACTGTTGCAGAGAAAAGAGGTTGGAGACTGGAGTGCAGAAGAACCATTGCAGAGAGCAGAGTTTTGAGACTTAGGTGCAGAAGGTTTGTTACAGAGAGCAGAGGTTGGATACTGGGGTGCAGAAGGACTGTTACAGAGAGCAGAGTTTGGAGACTGAGGTGCAGAAGGACAGTTGCAGAGAGCAGAGATTTGAGACTGAGGTGCAGAATGATCGTTTCAGAGAGAAGAGTTTGGAGACTGGGGTGAAGAAGGCCTGTTACAGAGAGCAGAGTTTGGAGACTGGGGTGCTGAAGGCCTGTTACAGAGAGCAGAGGTTGGAGACTGCGGTGCAGAAGGACTGTTACAGATTGCACAGTTTGTAGACTGGTGTGCAAAAGGATATTATAGAGAGCAGAGGTTGGAGACTGAGGTGCAGAAAAACTATTACAGAGAGCAGAGTTTGGAGACTTGGTTGCAGAATGATTGTTGCAGAGAGCAGGGTTTTCAGACTTAGGTGCAGAAGAACTGTTGCAGAGAGCAGATGTTCTAGAGTGGGGTGCAGAAGGACTCTTTCAGAGAGCAGAACGTGGAGACTGGGGTGCGGAAGGATTCTTTCAGGGTGCAGAGGTTGGAGACTGGGGTGCAAAAGGCTTGTTACAGATATCACAGTTTGGAGACTTGTGTGAAGAAGCATATTACAGAGAGCAGAGTTTGGAGAATGAGGTGCAGAAGGACTGTTACAGAGAGCAGAGGTTGGAGACTGGGTTGCAGAATGATTGTTGCAGAGAATAGAGTTTTCAGACTTAGGTGCAGAAAGACTTTTGCAGAGAGCAGATGTTCTAGAGTGGGGTGCAGAAGGTCTCTTTCAGAGTGCAGAACTTGGAGAATGGGGTGCAAAAGTTTTCTTGCAGAAAGCAGAGGTTGGAGACTGGGGTGAAGAAGGCCTGTTACAGATATTACAGTTTGGAGACGGGTATGCAGAAGGATATTATAGAGAGCAGAGTTTGGAGACTGAGTTTTAGAAGTACTGTTACAGATAGCAGAGGTTGGAGACTGGGATGCAGAATGATTGTTGTAGAGAGCAGAGTTTTCAGACTGAGGTGCAGAAGGACTGTTGCGGAGAGCAGATGTTCCAGACTGGGGTGCAAAAAGAGTGTTCCAGAGAGCAGAACTTAGAGACTGGGATGGAGAAGGATTATTGCAGGGAGAAAAGGTTGTAGACTGGGGTGCAGAAGGACTCTTATAGAGAGCAGAGGTTTTAGACTGGAGTGCAGAAGGCCTTGTACAGAGAGCAGAGCTTTGACACTGTGGTGCAGAATGATTGCTGATAGGTGGTGAGCCTCCTTCTGGACACCTTCTTTTCCGCACAGTCCATCAAGCCCTCTCTTTTCACCCTGCTCTCTTTTGGCTTTATGAGCACCTGTGACTTCCACAGTCACTCTAAGTTATGACTCCAAGGCCTATCTTCTGGGAACCTGTCCCGCTGCCTCCTGGAATGTCCTTGGGGAGACCCCGCAGGTACTCAGACTCCAGGCCCAACCTCCTTTCCTTCTTTCCTGTCCCCAGACATGCTCTTTCTCATTTTTTTTTATGTTTTAATGAGTGATCCAACTGCCACTCAGCTACCCCACAGACCAGGTGCACTCTTGTGTCCTCGTTACCAGGATTTTAAAGTGCTCCACCCAGGGCTCCTCTTCAGAGATTTTCCCCAAGCTCCAAATGTCACATCTTCAGTTACCATATATTTTCTTTTAATCTTGTTTTGGCACCTGATTACTCTCCCAGATGACATGAAGCTATTCTAACCAAAGCACATGGACTATAGAGACTATTATGGCTTAGAAATAAGGTATCCCCCCCACCAACAGCTCAGGGTCAGCCACAGTAGCAGTGTTCAGAGGTGAAATGATTAGACTGTGAGACTTGTGACCTAATCTGTGGATCCATCCATTTTGTGGGTTAATTATCTGAAAGGCCCACTGTACTGAGAGGAGTGTGGGCAGGTGGAGTGTGGCCGGAGACATGCCCTGGGGAATCACATCTTGTCCCCTGAGAACTGTCTTCTCCTGTCCCCTCCCCAGCCCGAACCTTCTGGCTGACATGAGCTAGGGACGCTTCCCCCCTTGTTCCCTTCCACCTCGGTGTCCCAACTCATCTCAGGCTAGCAGCAATGGGTCAGCTGGCCCCAGACCAAACCTCCAAGCCAGGAGGCCAGAGTGCATCTCCGCCTCTGGGTCGTTCTGGTCAGGCCTGTGGTAACTGTTGCAACTGTGGACTGACCCACGGAGTAGGTGTTATGAGTGGATTGGACCCATAACCGTTTCCTAAATCCACAGATTCTGTCATTTTCAGAGCTCAAGCCATTTCCTTCTGGATGGCCTGTTTCCAGCCTGCTCTCACGTAGAATGCAGTCTACTAGTGATTATTGAGATTCTCCAGCCGTTCTGGTCCTGCCCATTTGAACACCACAGCTAGCTCCTAGGCAGCCAGACCCATGGACCTCCTGCTGCCCACTGAGGAGATAAGAGAGATTTTCTGAGGACTCTGTTAGAATTCCACTCTTATTTTTTTTAAAGACCATACTCAGAGGGCATGTTTCAGGCAGTCCTTCACATGCGTCTTTTAGAAATCAGACTCACAATGATTTTTGAGATTCTCTCCCAGGCTCCAATAACCACTGCTCTACTCCCTACTTCTCTGAGACCAACATTTTAGCTTCCACAAAGAAGTGAAAAACTGCTATTTCTCTTTATGTTTCTGGCTTATTTTACTTAATATAATGTCTCCCATTAGCTAGATTTAAATAGAAACTGCACAACAAATTCTTTTATGTCAGATTTAAATTTTATTCTGAAGAGATAATTCAAAATGGTCATATATGTTTATGTAGGAAAATGTTCATTAAAATATTTATAGGACTGGAGATGATCTGAATGTTTAGCCAAAGGGGAGAAATTAAGTTTATTTAAAAGAGATGTAAGTTTATTGATCATCTCAATAGATGCAGAAAAAACATTTAGCAAAATATAGCACCCCTACCTGTCAAAAAAGTAAAAACACTAAGGACAGAAGGATCTTTGTAAAAGCATTGTAAGAGCTATCTATGCTAAACCCAAGGCAGGATCATTCTAAGTAGAGAAAGGTTGAAAGCATTCACTCTAAAAACTGGAAGAAGACAGGGTGCCCCCTCTTTCACCAATTGCCAGAGCCATTGGACAAAAGAAAAAAATTAAAGGTATACAAATAGGTCAAGAAGAATTCAAATCTCACTCTTTGCTGATAGGATCATGTCATCTTCTTAAATTTTTTATTAGAGCATAATAGTTATACATAGAAGTTGGGTTGATTTGGAAAAGATCCTACGTGCATGGAATCTGATTTACTCCATTCAGTCCCCACCCCCCATCTCCCTCCCCTTCCCGCCCCCAATCTCCTCTCTCTACTGATCTTTCTTTGGGTCATTTATCTGTTAATTTCTGTCTGGTGCTTTCTACATATACATACAGATGCAGTCCCCTGTGATAGACTTCCATGTGCACATAAAATGATCTGCGTAAAGACCTTTCACTGTCCCTCCCTTCCCAAACCTCTCCGCCCTCTCATTCTCCTTCTACTCCACTGATCTTCCCTGTATACTTAAGATAGCCAGTCCAACCCCACTTCATCAACTTCTTTCCTCTATTTTGCTCTGGCCCTGATAATTTCAGCATTGTACAGGAATAGTTAACTTCTGCCTTTCCAAACACAGAGATCAAAATTGATGTAAAATGAAAAAAACTCTACATTGGAAAACACTGAAGGCAACACCGAATGATTCTGCAGATGATGACTCCGCTTTGTAAATTTTTTTCTTAACATTTGCAATGAAAATGAACTTCTTTAAAAATCCTATGTTTACATAAAAGGACAACAGGTGACAGAGATTACTGAGACAGTGAGAAATGACTTAACACCATTAAGAGGTCGAATGGCTTTCTGTTGACTTCTAGCAATTCTTTGGTTACTCCCAACCTCCATCACCCCTGCAAATGTGTGCGGCTCCATGGGTCTGATTCCCTGAGACCAGTCCCACAGGTTATCAGTCTCCAGGCTGCTTTTCATTCAATATTATTTGCCATGTTGCGGCAGATTAACAAGCCTGTTAGGGGTGCTCTCTGTCCATTCTCATAGTTGTCTCATTTTCTCTGTTTTGTAGCTATGCCAACATTGGAAATGAGCAATCAATCATTTGTCACTGAATTCATCTTCTTGGGATTTTCAAACCACTCCAACCTACAGGGCTGGTTCTTCCTGCTCTTTCTAGTCATTTACCTTACCCCTCTCCTGGGGAACATGCTCATAATAGTGGCCACCAGGGTCAGTCCTGCTCTCCACACTCCAATGTACTTTTTTCTCAGCAATTTGAGCTTCTTGGACGTCTGCTACACATCCACCACCCTCCCAGTACTGCTGGTGAACATCTTCTGGGAGATAAAGGCCATTGCTTATGAGGGCTGCTTTTCTCAGATCTTCTTCTTGGTGACAAGTGCTGGAACAGAAGGCGTCTTACTGGCTGTGTGGCCAGTATGACTGCTGTGTGGCCACCTGCCATCCTCCTCAGTAGCCAGTCATCATGAGTCTGAAGGTCTGTGTTGGCTTGTTGACTGGGTCCTGGCTGTGTGGGCTGGTGAATTTGGTCTCACACACGGTGCTGGCCATCACACTCACTCTGTGTGGGCCCCACCAGATCAACCACTTTTTCTGTGACACCCCATTGCTCCTGAAGCTTTCCTGCTCAGACACCTCTGTCAACGAGTCTGCGCTCCACGTTGTCAGTGCCACCATGGGCCTGAGCCCCTGCCTCTTCACTGCAGGCTCCTACGCACTCATCATGGCGGCCATCCTGGAGATTCCCTCTGCCCAGGGCAGGAGGAAGGCCTTCTCCACCTGTGTGTCCCCCCTCACTGTCGTGGTGGTCTTCTATGGAACAGCCAACTTCCACTATGACAGGCCCAGAGAAGGCTGGACACGGACACCCTGGTCTCTGTGCTCTTCTGTGTGGTGACCCCCATGTTGAAGCCCATCATTCACAGCCTGAGAAGCAACGAGGTCAAGAGTGCCCTGAGGAAGCTTGCTGGGAGACAGACTGTATAGTGAGATTAGAACTAGACGATGGTTTCATTCTAGGAAATGTCTTAGTTGTAGAAATATGTGAACTCTTCAGCAGCAATTACAAGAGCGCTTTCTCCATTCACAGTGTCTCATGAACACTGTGGCGCCCCTCCAACCATGGGAAGCACACTGTGCTAAGTATTTGACACATTGTGACCTCACCTGGGTTCTCTAATCCACAGGTATTTCAAAATATTTTTATTATTTTTCTCTCCAAAAAAAGCCTATACCCAAAGCAGTCAATCTCTTTTTCCCCAATATTGCAGCTCTAGCGAACACTAGTGAATGTGAAGTGCTATGTGCAATGCGACTTTGACCTGCATTTTCCTAATGGATCTTGATTCTAAGTTTTAAATAAACACCATTTCTGTGTTTCTCCTTCACATGTGAAAAGACCTATGTATACACTCGAGTTTCTGTGGATATTTTTAATGAAGTAATACCATATACGCCTTTTGGATCTGACTCTTTTCACTTAGGATGTTTGCAATTTTTAGTTATATTGTAGCTTGTATTAGTATTTTAGTTTATTTCTCCTTATTGTGACTGATTTCCATCTTATGAAAATGCCACATTTCTTTGTTCATTTTCCACTGGATACTAATTTTTACTTTGTGTCTGTGTGCGTGTCGTAATGCAGATTGAACCCGGAGCCTCCTGCACACTAAACAATGTTCTACCACTAAGCCAAAGCCCAACCCTTTTAAAAATTTTGTTTTGGATAGGGTCTTGCAAATTTTCCAAGGTTTTCCCTGAATTTGTGATCCTCCTGCCTCAGCTTCTTGAGTAGCTAGATTACAGACCTGCCTGGTCATTTTCACTTTTTGACTAATATGAATAAGATTCGTATATATAATATGAACATTATATATAATATGAACATTATATGAACATTCATGTACAAATCATTGGTTGACAAATTTTTTTATTCATTTTGAGTTTGTAAGAAGAAGTGGAAGAGGTGGATCGTTAACTACATATTTAACTTCCTGAAGAAGTTCCAGATCATTTTCAGACCAGTGGAACCAGCTTACCTTATTATTAGGAGTGGTGAATAAAGCTTCTTATTTCCTCACTCCCTTAACAACACATCATTATCATTTCTTTTATTGTGACGACCCTGGAATGTGTGAAGTGCTTCATCAAATGTGCTTTAGCTTTGCCTTTCCCTGATGGCTAATCATTCTAAGATTTTTTAGGAGTACTGTTAACGTGTCTCTCCTAAGCATGAGGAAAGCCCAATTGTATTATGGGAAATTTTAAGTTTTAGAGACTTACCTCTTTATCTAATACTTTTATTTTTACTTTTGTGCAGTAAAATACTACAAGACTTTCACGCTTGTTGTCTTTTCTCCATCTGTGCCTGAAAGAGCTGTTTGATGACTCTTTTTTCCCCCTACTTATAAACTCCATAGCAAACAATTTCTTCACCAGGTCATGAGCATCAGCAAAATCATAAAATTAAGGGCCACGAAGTCATACAGGGTTTGGTAATGGATCAGCCCTTAGCAGGAGTGGATCAGCTGAAGATAGTGGGGATGCTTTTAATATTGTGGCTTCTGATATCTGTCCATCTGGCAAAGTATGTAACATGAATGAAAAACTTCATATGCGGTGCGAAATCCATCCCAATAAGTGTACACGCACCCTGACCACTTCTCTCCCTAGCGGGAAGGGAAGGCAGTTTTGAGGTTTCAGCCACCCACAACTTCTTAGCAGAAATCTCACTCTGAACTTTGCTCACCCACATCACAGAAGAGAGAGGATGCTGATCTTCTTGCTGCATGCTGGGAACAGGTGATTGCAAAGACACTAATTATTCCAACAGCGAATTAACTGCTCTTTATTGTTACAGTTGAACTCAAGCCGTTGCCCTTGAGTTGTGTTTGCACACTGAGAAGTCCCAGAGAAGCTGCAGAAGAAAGGCACGATGCATATTCCCAACACGTCAGCCCCAGACCTGTATAAATGTCCATCACAGGAAAATGAATTGTGAGAAATCAGAGGATTTTGACTCCTTTATGAGGCCACAGATATGCGACAGCAACTTTCAGAATAACAGGTCCGTTTTGTGGTGAATGGAGACCAACAGCCAGTTTTACCAAGAGCTTTCTTTGCATCCCAGGTGCTAGTATGGAGAGCAGCAAGGGCCACACCAAAACCAGAAATCTACACCTCTCTGTGAGAGTTGCTGGTAAGTAGATTATTTACTATCACAATTTTCAAAAACACTATCCAGGAATCAGGATATACCTACACCTTAAAAACATATTACAGAATATTGTACATATTTTCATTACCATTTTGATGGCATTTATGTAATGACCTATCATAGCACCTTTTATATGTGTGTCTAAGTTTCCACAATACTACTTGTATTGCCAGAGTAGAAATAACTTCAGAGGTTATCACAAATCCTGAGGGATTTAGCATGATGCCTCCAGTACTGGAAGAAAACCCAAAACATAACCAGAAACCCTGGGATGCCTAAATTCCTTAAGTGAGATGATGTGTGTGGAAAATTACTTATGGTAAACAATAGATAATGCTAAGTGTTAATCCTCTGCTTTTGATGAGCAGGACAAAAAGGAATAATTTTTAGGGAGAAAGTATAGGGACACATTTCCATTATGATACAATATATCATAACAATAGAACTACCAAAATATCTGTTTAAATAAAAATCATAATTGTAGAAGAAGTTATGTTTAAAAACTTATTTATTCACTAACTAGGGGTTTTCATCTTTATCTTACAACACATGGATGCTTGGGGAGGAGAGTTGCAAGCAATTTATTAACTGTAATAAATCCCTGAAGCTTGTGAGTAATCTACTTCATACACAACCCCCCCTCCTTTAGAAATATTATATTTTGGGGTCACTCATAAGTGACTTCATTCTCGGTCACCTGACTTTGAGATGACTGATTAGAAAAGACAGATGCAGAGCTGCTTGTTCTCTGGAAACTAAGCCGATGGTCTCCATAAGGGATATGTTTAGGAGACAGGAGACACTGAGTTCCTCAGAAGCCGCTAGGCTATGCTGCCTCACTTATGCCCACAGAGGCTTTATTTTTTCCAGCAAGATGTCTGTACCAGAACCACTGAACAGAAATGTCTTCTCGCCTCTGTCAAATCTCTGTTAGATCCTTTAGGTCCCACACAGCACCATCTTTAAAGAATCTTTTAAAAACTCTGCTCCATGGATGTACTTGACAGACCTTCTTCATTCTTCAAACCTTTCCTGAGTGCACATTTACACAAGGTGTTTCCATAGTGTTTGGAAAACAATTGACAGGCTCAACTAGGACCTGGAGGAGCGCATATTCAAGATGGAATGAGGGGCTTTGACAAGTATTAAGTGCTCCATTCCCAGAGCTGCCCAAACAAACACTAAGGGAAAATAATGATAATTTCTAGATTACATAAAATTGTTACCAAGTTTCCTGCACATATTGAGTTCATCTTCCCATTAGATAGTAAGTTGCTTGAAGGACAGTGTCAGAGACCAGCTCCAACAGGGGGTCTCAGGAGATAAACAGATGGTGAGGAGTCCTTGAAAGAGGGGGTGGAGAAACAACACAGACACCAAAGTGAAGGTGTTGATCCCAATCATTACTTGTGAAGTAGATAATATATACTTTTCATTTTGGCAGGCTTACAGTACTTTGTGGTTACAAAAGAGGAAAAATTATTATAACAAAACAAAATATTACGTAGCTACAATTAGGATAGAAGAATATATCTTGGCTTATGCATAAGCAAGCATTTGTACTTTCAGTTCGAGTTTTGCTTTGAGCTGTTTCTGCTTAGTTAACTTTTAATAATAGTTACAAATGTCCCAAACTATTGGTCTATACCTTGACTATTTTTTTCTTGACTTACTGACTGGAACTGGTTCCATGGTTACGGCAAGTAGTTGATTTGTTATTATTTTTAATCAAACAAAAGTAAGAGCACAAACCATTGTGCACAAGAACAAGAACAAGTTGCCCAGTACTAAGCACTAATCTATCTTCTTAACATTAATTTTCCTTCTCTTGATTTTAATTTAATTTCTCAAACACTTGCTTGACAGGAATACAGGGAGTTTTTCTTTAGAAATTAACAATTTACACTCCACAGCTAAATCATTGCATTTAGAGCAAACAGATCTATGCTTTAGAAGTAGTTACATTAATTGGGAAAGTCGTGATTTTTCTTTTATACTTAATGGTCATATGAGAAATCAAAACTATACTTATTAAAGGAATACAAAAACAAATCAGCCCATTCCCAGAAACATACTGCGCTCTTCCAGAGGATGGACGCATTGCGCCATCCACCTCAGTAGGGCCTTGCCATTGCCTGAGTCAGGGGAGGGGTGCAGCAGGACAGGGATCAGATCTTATCCTCTTTGGGTTTCTTAGTAGATCTGGCTTAGGACTAAATTAGACCCTGTATAGGAACAAAATTGGTTTGAATTGAAACTAACCACTACCAGGAAAAGAAATTTTAAAATCCTAAATGGAATAGAGAATTTTTTATTTTGAAGAATTTTATAACTAGAAGGCTCTGACATATTGTAAGAGGTAATAATTTGTCTTCTCTTTCCCCTTTATGCTAGAAGAAGCACAGGTGAAATATAAAGAACTGAAAGAGCTGGCACAGTGGTGCACGCCTGTAACCCAGCAGCTCAGCAGGCTGAGGCAGGAGGATAGTGAGTTCAGAGAAAGCCTCAGAAAAAACAAGGCACCAAGAAACTCAGTGAGGCCCTGTCTCTAAATAAAATATAAAATAGGGCTGGGGATGTGGCTCAGTGGTCAAGCCCCTGAGTTCAATCTTCGGTAACTGCCCCCCTACACCCCAGCCCCCAAAAAACAGAACTGAAAGAAATGTTAAATGCTGAATTGAGTGCTGAATTTCCAAGACAGGAGGGAGGCTTTTTCCTGGTGAATTTGTTAAGATTTTTAAACCTACCAGTTAGGGGTAAGGGAATCCCTGCATGTTAGGTGGAAGAGCCCAGCCTCCCCCAAAGTGTCCTTGGATCAGCATCACTGGGAACACTTGGAACTCACTGACTGAGGCCAACTGTTCTGCACAATGACCTCTGATCTTTAACTCGGCTCCAAGCACCCACACCACATGGAAAGATATGAGGACAACTCTGGGCCAGGCCAGATAGCTCATAGATTTCACAGTAATAAATTCACATTGCCACAAGCACCTGAAATCATTCAGATATTTTTTTGGACAAATTGACCTTCTACTGTGTGTGTGTGTGTGTGTGTGTGTGTGTGTGTGTGTGTGTGTGTGTGTGTGTTTAAGCAATTTACTGGGCAACATGAAAATTGGATTTAAAAATCTTAATCATTGCTTGTGCTATTGAGATCAAATAGGAATCATTGTTTCCCTGATATGCATAAGGGTTTTCATGATCACACCATTCTTCCTCGTTTTGGTCATGCCCATGTTTCTTTTTTTTTTTTTTTCGTTTGAGGAAGTGAATCCCTAAGGTTAGTCAGCAAAACATTTCATTTATTGCAAAAGCAAAAAAAAAAAAAAAAGTTTTTCCCTTAAGACTCTAGACTTATTTATTTTATTTTGTTTATATTTAGATTTTAAAATTAGTTGTGATTAACTGAAGCACCGACTTTCTATTGAAATTTAAATACTTTAAGCTTCTTAAAACCCTGAGATATGGAATTTTAATGAAAGCTGTGTTGGCCTATTAATCATGTGCAATGAATTATTAGAACCAAAGACAAGAATGTCTGGGCATTTAAGATAATAAGACAGTTTACTAATATATGGTATTATCATCAGATAACAAAGTATCACTACAAATAAGAGTTATCACATGATAAATTTTCTGAGTCAATTTCTTTTTTGTTTCTTAAATCATAATAGTTAATACATATTAAATGTACAAATTAATGTACATTATGCATATTAAAGGGATTCATTGATGTTTCCCAACTTGCATTAATATATTGTGCATTAATTTCAATTCTTTTATCTGTAAAATGGGGATAATAGGTTATTTTATAGGTTGTTGTGTAAACCAAATAAGTTAATGCATGTAAAAGTCTTATAGGCATTTAATAAGTGTTAGGTATTTTTATCTAATGTGTGTCTCTATTCGTTACTCAATTTGAAAAATCCTGATTGGATTCAGATATGTAAAAATTCATCTTTTCAAAGAAATTTACTGAGTTTTGATAGAATGGATTATTTGAAATTGAATCTAATTTTTTCAGAAAACAGACCATTTTTAAACTACATTAAACAAGTTTTTTTTTAAATCAGGCATTTATGTGTATTGAAGCAATCTAAGAAGACTCACACTCAAATTATTTTTCTATGAAATATGCCCTAGATGATTATGATGATTATGATTATTATTATTGCAGAGCAGAGGGTTTACTATTCAGTTGATCTAATTTCTATGCTGCATTATATAAATTCTAAGGAGCAAGTACATATTGTGTCACAAAGTGTCATTCATGAGTTATGATTGTTAATAATGGATTCTAATGGTGACCATAATGATAATTCAATCTAATGCCCTACATTAATAAAGAGCATAGAGGATGAGGAAAATTGTTTGGGTATCATTCTTCACCCTACCCCACACCCGTGACCTACAAGAAATTAGCCAGTAAAACCAATGAAAAACTTATATGTAGATAAAATTATATAAACACACATTGGGAGATATTTTTTAATTCTCCATGAAATTGTCTCTCCTGATCTGACCTTTATATTTAAGACCTTTACAATAGCAGTATGCACAACTTCAGAGATTGTATATTCAAATCCCTGAATATTTACGTTTACTTTTCCCTTTTACACATCCACAGACCATGTACCAATTTCCCATAGTAAAATCTGCTATAACTTCCTTCTATGTAGAATTTTATTTCTTTTTCTGAAAATATCTATATATCTACCTATAAAAGAGATTGTCATATTGATCTTTTTTATACGGGGAGGTAAAAGAAAGTACATGTCACTGATTTCTAAATGACTTGATGTTCATCCAGGTAGTTGATAGAGAAAACAGAGAATGTAAGAAATGTCAAGTACATGTAGCTTCCAGCTCCATTTCAAAGTTGATTTATTGTAAATCAATGCTAATAAGATAACCTCTTGTTTAGGGAAATTATTTAGAGAATGCGATACCTACAACTGAACTAGATAGTGTGGTGTTTTTAGTCATTTCTGGATAAACTTTTACTACAATTTTCGTGAACACCAAGTATCACAAGAATCCCTACTTTTTCTATTTCCTTATCTACTTTCTCTATTCTCCTGGGGGATTTCATATTCACCCTCTGCTGTAAAGGTTGCCTTCAAGACAGTGACTCCCAAATCCACACCTGCAGTTCTAGGCTGTCTGTGAAGGGCATTTTCACGTGATTATCCCACAGATAACTTACATTCAACATTACTCAAATCAAATCCACTAAAGCCTCCTCTACATCTGCTATTCCTCACATATTCCTGTTTTCCTGAGTGATCCCACCAGCTAGCCAGCCTGCCCAAACTGATTTGTTGTCTTTACTGTGTCCTCTTCAACTAGGACTTTAAAGTTCTCCATATCCTTCTCCATGAGGGCTTCAGAGATTTTCTCCCACCTTCAACACAGCACATCTTCAGATACAGACCACTTCATTTTGATCTTGTTTTAGCACTCAGATCACTCTTTTGAACTAAACAGGTGTGTCTAAAACCTGGGGAACCAGGTTTCACAGTTATCGACCCCTGCTCCTTGGACTCACACGCACAATTACATAAGTGGGTCTATCTGCGTGTTCTAGACCTAGAGATCTGATGATTTTCTAAAACCCAGTCTATCTCCCTCCAGATGTCCCTGTTTTCAGTCTGCACTCACCTGAAAGAGATTTATGGTCCCCTATTGTTGATACTCTGCAATCATTGATGTTCATGCTCATACACAAGCCTGGCTTGCAGAGACACACCTGGGCTCTCTGGTGGCCCATGGCATAGTGGGGGGTGGGACATTTTCCGAGGTTTCTATTGCCAAGTACCTTGCTTAGAAATCAGGCCTGACACAGCTTCAATGAGCCTAGTCCCGGCCCCATAGTCTGATACCCTGCCACCTCCCATGAAGTAGCAGGCTCCTCAGAATTACCCAGGGCTTGGCAGCATCCACTGGTACTATCCCACCAGCCCCTTGAAGCCTAGCTGGAGTCTCCATAGAAACAGGATACATCTCTATGGAAATGGGCTCCCTCCTCCCTCCCCAGTGTGATTCAGCTCTCAGAGAAGCTCAATAGTGAGGGTCTTTTCATTTATAGCAATTAGGATAACCAAGTGTTCTGAGCTTGCTGAGGCTTAGGTGGCAGATTCCTGCTATAATCTTTGAGATTTCTGCCATCAATGTTGCCTGAGATGCCAACTTGGCATCCCACTAACTATAAAACAGTGTTCTCAGTCAACACCAATCCCACAACCAATAACACAAACACACACACACACACACACACACACACACACACACACACACATGCACACGCCCATCCATCATGGTGAGCAAGGCTTTGTATCTGTGATACAGACCGAATGCACCCACCAATCACATGCACTGCTTCAAACAGATCGTGATCAGGACACAACTGATGTCACTTTTAAAATGTGATATGTCCTTGACTATCACTGTGGTAAAAAAAAAGTAGAGAAATGCAAAAAATGGGAGAAAATATTTAACCACTTAGAGACCTAAAAAAATATTTAGATGTGGTTCCAACCAATCCTGAGTTAAAAATCATCTTGAAAAAATGCTTTCACTTCTATTTATCAATTTACTTACTTACTTACTTACTTACTTACTTACTTACTTACTGCAGTACTGGTGATTGAACCCAGTGGCACTCTACCATGAAGCTATATCTCCAGCCCTTTCAATTATTTGGGGCAGGGGGCCTTGCAGAGTTTCAAATTTATGATCCTCCTGCCTTAGTCTCCCAAGTACCTGGGATTACAGGCAGGTACCACTCTTCCCCATTAATTACTTATTTTTAAAATAAGGCTAGTTTTAAAAATTGAACTATAATTTGTACTCAAAGAATGCACAGATCTAAAGTGTACAGGTTTATAATATTTTACATATATATGAACTACCAAAAATCAGGATATAAAACATTTCCATCACTTTAGAAAATTCCTTCATGCTTCAACTGATATCACCCCTGAGCTCCAAAAAAAAAAAAAAAAGAACACCATTATTACTTTATCATTATAGATGTTTTGCTAATTTTTGAACTTTATTTAAAGAAAACATACAGTATATATTTTGTATCTGGCATCTTTGACCCAGAAAATTTTTTTTAGATTTGTCAATGTTATTAATGTTCCAGTATTTGTGTTTCTAATGTAACTGAATTATTCCACTTCATGATAATCCGTGATTTGTCTTCTGTCCTTCTGCTGAAGGCATAATATTTGTTTGAGTTTTATTATGAATTTTTACACAAGAATTTTTGTGAACTGTGCATTAATTTTTTGGAAATATGCTAGGAATGAGATTGTTTTTAATAGAATAACTACATATTTAAATAAATTAGAAATTACTAAATATTTTTGAAAAGTAAGTGTATAGACTTCAAATTTCACTTTGAGTATCTATCGAAATAGCTAGAAAGCATGTTGTTTTCATCATTATAATAACCAAAAAGAGCAGAAAAAAATGCAAATTAATGACTTTCCTTGACTTTATTAGGGATGAAGATTATAAGGCAAACAACTAACGGAAGTCTGGGGAGAGATAAGCAACCAAAATAATCCAGGCATTTTTTTAACTATGGGAGAACCCACTAGATACATCGGAGATTATTTATAAAAAAACTCCAATAAAAATCAAATAAAAAATAGTTAATGGATTGCTAAGGACTAAGGATAGACTGGTTTAAGAGCATAAAGACCCAGAGGGCTATAGACATAAGATGTTTGTATTTTTTCTTTTTCTCCATGGATTCCACAAAATTCTCCCAGGAAGATAGGAAAGTATTCTGAGAAAGTGTCTTTAACGGTATCATTTCTTGTATAGGTGGAGGGACAAAGAGCAGCAACAGCAGCCAAAACTCCTCCCAGACCCATTTCCTGATTTTTTGCATAGAACAAAAGCTGTAATCTTCAGGGACAAGAGTAACAGAAACTGTTACATTAGGACACTCAACAAAAAACCTTTGCAGCTATGGAAAGGAACAGGCCGAAATGTCTAACGTCGGGAGGAATAAGAACTAGGCTCAGCCATATTGCTAGAAAGTGGGTCACTGTGAAGGCCAAATCCCTGTGACTGAGTTTACAGTACCTAAGGCAGGGCTTTTTTGAAACATCAGAAATCTCTTCTCTGTTCCCACTAGTCCACTAACATGCATTGACTGAAAATAACAGTAGCATACAGCTGAGAATTCTTCAAGAAATAGATTATCTCTGGAGAACAGCGAAAACAGAATACACAAAAGCAAGCAGAGAACAATATTAACAAATTGAACTCAGCCATATAGAATAAAGATAACATTACAGTCAATTGAGATCAATCCCAGAATGTAAGGCTGGTTCAATATTCAAAAATTCAATCAAACGAATTTCCATAGTAACAAAATAAATAAGAAAAAATATATATCATTTCAAGAGATGCAGAGAAAATAAGAAAATTCAATATCTATTTATTATAAAAACTATAACTAAATGAAACTAGCGGCAAAGTCCAGTGGTAGAGTGTATGCTTAGTATGCATAAGGCTCTGAATTCAAAACCCAGCACACATACACACACAAAAAAAAAACTACTAGTAAAAAATGGATAGACATTTTCTAACTTGATAAAAGGCATTGAGTAAATGTAATGTGCCAGACACATAGCTTATATTATCTCAAAAATTCTTTCAGCAGTTGTGAAATAGACATCATTAACATCCTAAGCAAGAAACAAACTGAGGAATAGAAATAAGCTGACTTTTTTACAAACAACATCAATTAAACAACAGATGGCTATCAATCCACATCTATCTGGACCAAGAGCCTACAGTTTTACTATAATATTTTTCATTTAAGATTGAAAAAGAAACAGAAATTTTAGTTCAAAACAATGGATCATGGATTAGCATAGGTAACATGATAGAAAATCAATAATTGTATCAATCATTTTTTTTTCAGGAAATGTAATGTTTGGTGAGGTAAATCTTATAATACAAAACAAGAAAAATACCTAAGTATATATCATTTGTCAAAATTTCTTGCATCTTATAAAACTTAACAAAATAAAAGTTTCTACTGAAAAAATAGATAAATGTATTTAGAAGCAGGTGACTTATAATTTTACTTTTAAGAAATAATCAGAGATGATCACAGATACATATGTATGAAAGCTTCTATTCCAATATTTATGATAGTAAATGGAATGAAAGGTTTATATGTTCAATAAAAAGGGAGATATTAACTTAATTTCATGTTAGGAAATTAAGATTACAAGGCAAACAACTAAATAGAGTACAACAGTATTGGAAAATTTTGCTTCGGATATTTTAAAGATAGATAAAAATAGAATGGGATGAATGCAAAGAGAGCTTTGATTTTGTGACCTGTTCTATTTTTCTGAATAACTTTCTGCATTTTCCTCATTTTTCCACAGAGAAAAAATTATTACAATGAAACTTATTACTTGAAATAACAGACATGCAAAAAAGAATTCATCACAGTGAAGCACAGTGTTAGGAGGGAGATACTGCAGATTCAATGAGACACAGGGGATGATAGCTGGTTTTGCATTTTGACCAAGTCTCCATTTATTCATACAAAAGAGCACCCATGCAAAAGTCTGTGAGAAGTTATGCTCTCTCTAAAGTCACTCCTATATGTCTCTTTCCAAAGTCCAGGCATCTCTGTATATAATATTATTTGCCATGTTGCTGCAGATTAACAAGCCTGTTTGGGGTGCTCTCAGTCCATTCTCGTCATGGTCTCTTTTTCTCTGTTTTGTAGCTATGATACCATTGGAAATGAGCAATTAATCATTTGTCACTGAATTCATCTTCTTGGGATTTTCCAACCACTCCAACCTACAGGGCTGGTTCTTTCTGCTCTTTCTGGTCATTTACCTGACCACTCTCCTGGGGAACATGCTCATAATAGTGGCCATCAGGGTCAGTCCTGCTCTCCACACTCCAATGAACTTTTTCCTCAGCAATTTGAGCTTCTTGGACATCTGCTACAAATCCACCACCCTCCCAGTACTGCTGGTGAACTTCTTATGAGAGAAGAAGGCCATTTCTTATGAGGGCTGCCTTTCCCAGATCTTCTTCTTGGTGACAAGTGCTGGAACAGAAGGCGTCTTACTGGCTTTGTGGCCAGTATGACTGCTGTGTGGCCACCTGCCGTCCTCCTCAGTACCCAGTCATCATGAGTGTGAAGGTCTGTGTTGGCCTGGTGACTGTGTCCTGGCTGTGTGGGCTGGTGAATTTGGTCACACACACAGTGATGGCAATCACACTCACTCTGTGTGGGCCCCACCAGTTCAGCCACTTTCTCTGTGACACCCCATTGCTCCTGAAGCTTTCCTGCTCAGACACCTCTGTCAACGAGTCTGCGCTCCACGTTGTCAGTGCCACCATGGGCCTGAGCCCCTGCCTCTTCACTGCAGTTTTCTACGCACTCATCATGGCGTCCATCCTGGGGATTCCCTCTGCTTAGGGCAGGAGGAAGGCCTTCTCCACATGTGCATCACCCCTCACTGTCGTGGTGGTCTTCTATGGAACAGCCAACTTCCACTATGATAGGCCCAGAAAAGGCTGAACATGGACACCCTGCTCTCTGTGCTATTCTGTGTGGTGAGCCCCCTGTTGAGCCCCGTCATTCACAGCCTGAGAAGCAACGAGGTCAAGAGTGCCCTGAGGAAGCTTGCTGGAGGGTGTGCATCCCTTTTCACGATCAAAGTCTAGACTAATCTTCAAAATGGAGTGTGCAGTCATCTGAATAAAGATGTCTCCCTGGGACTTGTAGGCACCTGGTTAAAGAGTCTGTATCTGGAGCTTCAACTCCAACTGCCGCTTTTAAAATCTCTGAGACTCTTTTCTCTCCTCTCTTTTCACAAACACCCTTTTCCCACTTTCAGGTTCAAGTGTGTCTGACACCTTGTGTGGGTGTTCAGCACCATCTCTGTCCTTCTGTGTACTCCCCACACCAGAGGGACAGAAAGTACGAGAACCTAGTTTCCCACACTCCCCTGCCTGAAGCCCTCCATTTTAAAAGGTTCTGTCAAGATCAGCCAAACACTAGGCAAAGAGGAAGGAAAGAAAGAAAGAAAGTGGGTTCTTTTGGATCCCATAGCAGCAGCAGCAAACCAGCCCTGTAGAGGCAGGAACTAATCTCCTTGACCAGGAGCTGTGTGTGCAGGCTCCTAGACAGCTGTTCCTGAATGTGGGTCACAGTAGCGTGGAATGAGCATCTCTTTCCAGGGAAGTTAGGGTTTCCATATATGGGGTGGTGTCACCTGCCCTATTTTTCTTTTTTCTTCTCCCAACCATTTTATAACATTTTTCTGTGTTAACTTCCTCTACCCTAAGACATTAAGAGTCGTTCTTCATCTCTACCTGACCATGGTGGCACTGACCACAATAGTGGTTTAAATCAGAGATGGTTCTAGATCACAGATCTGAGGAGGTAGGTTGGATGTCTGACCTGAGGGAATTGAATATGTTGATGATGTTACAGCCCATGGGAAAGGAGACCTGATAATTCCTGGTGTGCAATGACCCAACAGAAACTTTAAGTTATCGTGGCCTGAAATCAAATGTCTATGGAAAACTGAGCTTTGGAATAACACCATCGACCTTCAGGGTGGGAATGAACATTATAACATGACTACAGACTGCTGTTACTGACTAAAGTGGGAGACTTACAGAAAGAAAATCATAAGTTCAAGCATTATATTCCTCCTTCAAGTCAGGTTCAGATCATCAGAAATATTTTCTCTCTGGAAATTGATAAAGATTAATATCAGAATAAAACATTCAATTCTCCAAATTGCAGAAGTACAAAGAAAATTATAAATCCACAATTTCTCCAGGTCTCTCTTATGTCAATTAAGACATTAATGGGGGAATGATTGAGACCCTCTTATTTAGAATGGCAAAATACCAGTGGAATTAGACAAATCTCAGAGCCTTGAACCCTGAAATCTCCATTAACCCTCTTTGCTGTCAGAAGCAGCCCTTCTCCCCCGAGGAGACTAGCTTTCCCTAAATTGAAGACCGTATGGTGACTCTACTTGGGCAGTTGTCTTTTTTTTTTTTTTTGAGAGAGTGAGAGAGAAGAGGAGAGGAGAGGAGAGGGGAGAGAGAGAGAGAGAGAGAGAGAGAGAGAGAGAGAGAGAGAGAGAGAGAGAGAGAAAGGGAGAATTTTTAATATTAATTTTTAGTTCTTGGCGGACACAACATCTTTGTTGGTATGTGGTTCTGAGGATAGAACCCGGGCCGCACGCATGCCAGGTGAGCGCGCTACCGCTTGAGCCACATCCCCAGCCCCCTGCACCCCAATCTTGAACCTCTCCGCCTTGCAACAGTTCTTCTGCACCCCATTTTTCAACCTCCTCTCTGCAACAGTTCTTCTGCACCCAAGTCTCCAACATCTGATCTCTCCAACAGTCCTTCTCCACCCTAGTCTCCCAACTCTACTCTCTGTAACAGTCCTTCTGTACTGCAGTTTCGAAACTATTCTCACTGTAACGGTCCTTCTGCAACCCAGTCTCCAAACTCTGCTTTCTGTATCAGTCCTTCTGCACCCAGGCTTCAAACTCTGCTCTCTGTAACAGTACTTCTGCACCTCAGTCTCCAACATCGGCTCTCTACAACATTCCTTCTCTAGAAAATATTAATTTTCTAGTTCTCGGCGGACACAACATTTTTGTTGGTATGTCGTGCTGAGAATCGAACCCGGGCCGTACGCGTGCCAGGCAAGCGCACTGCTTGAGCCACAGCCCCAGCCCAATTGTCTTTAAGATGCTCATCCATTATCCCACATTATCACCAGAATCTTAATTGGGGTCTGATCCTAGAACGCCTCAGGTAAGAGTATAAAATATAGCCCAGGAGAGTATAAGAGTCACACCAAAATAAAAGGTAAATATTTTACTGTGTTTTGTTAATAGGAGCCTTAAGAATATATAAGAGAATTTGTTTGAGTCTTCTAGACCAAAGAAGTCAGGACATATTTCTGGACCATCTTGAATGCAGTCACAGGGACATAATCACCAGAAATGTTAGGGCTAAAGATTTTCCTGAGCCACGGGAAGTGTCTATTAGACTCTCTTTGGTTGATGGACCGAAATCTGGACTCAGTGTTTGCTTAAGTTCAATGACCAATATGATCCTGGAATAATGGAGAGGATGGTGATCAGAAATAAATAAGGTGTTGGATGGCGTGTTATGTGACCCCTTCCCTGGCCTCACAGCTGGATCTGGAGGAGGGCCTGGAGCACCAGCCTTCGCCAAGGCCTCGTGAACATGCATTCAGAAGGCAGCACCAGATCCTTGTGACACCCGCAGCCGCTGATTTCAGCAGCCTGAAAAGACATTAACAGATGACATCCTTGAAATGGGCTCCCTGATTTCAGTGAGAATAAGGGGACCCTGAAGTAGAAGAGGCCATGTGGTGGAGCAGTGATCAGAACATTTGAATCTGTAGAGATTTTTGACAGTGGTAAATGATTATGGTATTTATAGATGGGAAAAATGGGCACCCTCCCAGAATAGTACCTGTCCCATGTAATGTGAAACTCTTCTTTTAACAATTCATTGGTGCATTGTAGTGGTCCATAATGGTGGGATTTGCTGACACATATTTGAACATGCACATAAAATAACCGTGAACTTTGGCCAATATCATTCCAATATTTCCCTTTTCCTCACCTCCTCCCCTGGTTCCTTGACTCTACTGACCTTCATTCAACTTTCATGATGAGACTCCCTTCCCAACTTTCCTTTCTTTTCCCCCTCTAGCTTTAACCGAAGAAAAACTTATGGCCCTTAACTGTCTGAGTTGCTTATTTCCCTTAATGTTCTGAAGATCCATCCATCTTTCAGCATGACATAATTTCGTTCTTCTTTATGGCTGAATGAAATTCCAGTGTGCATATACCAGATGTTCTTTATCCATTCGTCCACTGATGTCACCTCGGCTGGTTCATGGGCATGTATATGTCATTATAGTATGATGACTTCGATCGACTGTGATAAATACCAAGCAGAGGTAGAGGTGGGTCGCAGGGTGGTCCATGGCTACTCCTGAGGAGCCTCCGTCCCGATATCCGTGGTGGTTGTGCTGATTTACATGCCCACTAACAGGGTGAGAGTGCTCCTTTGTCTCAAATTCTCTCCTTGTCACACTGGTTTTTGTTTGTATTCTTGCTGGTTGCCTTTGTCACTAAAGTGAGATGAAATCTCAGGGTAGTCTTGACTTGCAAGTATTTTCATATATTTTTTGGCCACTCACATATTTTCTTCTAAGACGTGTCTGTTTTGTTCATTTAGTTTCCCATTTGGTAATTGGGTTATTTGATAATTGGGTTATTTAATAATTGTGGGTTTGATGTTTAGTTTTTTGAGTTCTTTATTAATACTCTGAATATTCACCCTCTTTTAAAAGAGCACCTCATAAAAATGTTCTCCCTTTCCGTAGGTTCTCTCTTCATATTCTAATTGTCTCCTTTGCTGTGCAGAACCTTCTTAATTTGAAGCCATCTTATTAGCTAACTTTTGGTGTTATTTCCTGAGCTTTGGCATCCTATTGAGAAAGTCATTGCCTCTGCCTGTAGGTTGAAGTATTTACTTTGTTTTTCCTAGAAACTGCATAGTTTCTGGTCTAGTGCCTAGGTCTTTAATGCATTTTGAGTTGACTTTTTGCAGGGTGAGCGATAGTTCAGGTCTCATTCTTCTGCATTTGGACAGGAGTATAGAAGGACTGTTTCAGAGAGTAGATATTAAAGACTGGGGTGCAGAAAAACTGTTGCAGAGAGCAGAAGTTGGAGACTGAGGCGCAGAAGGACTGTGACAGAAAGCAGATTTTGGAGACTGGGGTGCACAAGGATCGTTGCAGAGAGCAGAGTTTTCAGACTGAGGTGCAGAAGGACTGTTGCAGAGAGCAGATGTTGGAGACTTGTGTTCAGAATGACTGTTGCAGAGAGCAGAGGTTGGAGACTGGGGTGAAGAAGGATCGTTGCAGAGAGCAGAGGTTGGAGACTGGTGTGCAGAAGGACTGTTACTGAGAGCAGAGTTTGGAGACTTGGTTGCAGAAGGATCTTACAGAAAGCAGAGTTTGGAGACTGAGGTGCAGAAGGACTGTAACAGAGAGCAGAGTTTGGAGACTGTGGGGCAGAAGGACTTATACAAAGAGCAGAGGTTGGAGACCAGGTTGAAGAATGACTGTTACAGAGAGCAAAGATTGGAAATTGGGGAGCAGAAGGACTGTTTCAGAGAAGAGAGGTTGAAGACTGGGTTGCAGCAGTACCGTTGAAGAAAGCAGAGGTTGGAGATTTGGTTGGAGAAGGAATATTACAGAGAGCCAAATTTGGAAACTGGTGTGCAGAAGAACCTTACAGAGAACAGAGGTTGGAGACTGGGGTGCAGAAGGAGTGTTAAGGAGAGAAGACGTTGGAGACTTGGGTGCAGAAGGATCATTGCAGAGAGCAGAGGTTGGAGACTGGGGTGCAGAAGGATGGTTGCAGAGATCAGAGGTTGGAGACTGAGGTGCAGAAAAACTGTTACAGAGAGCAGAGTTTGAAGAGTGAGGTGCAGAAGGATCGTTGAAGACAGCAGAAGTTGGAGATGGAGTTGCAGAATAATCCATGCAGAGAGCAGAGGAGGAGTCTTGGCTCAGAAGGATCGTTACAGAGAGCAGTTGTGAGAGACTGTGGTGGAGAAGGACTGTTACAGAGAGAAGAGGTTAAAGACTGGGGTGCAGAAGGAATGTTGCAGAAAGAAGAGGGTGAAGACTGGGGTGCAGAAGGACTGTTGCAGAGAGCAGAGTTTGGAGACTGAGATGCAGAAGGACTGTTACACAGAGAAGAAGTTAGAGATTGGGGTGAAGAATAATGATACAGAAAGCTGAGGTGGGAGCCTGTGGTGCAAAAGGACCGTTAAAGACAGCAGAGGTTGATTACTGGCGTGCATAAGGACTGTTTCAGAGAGCAGAGATTGGAGACTGGGGTGCAGAATGCTTGTTTCAGAGAGCAGAGGTTGCAGACTTGGTTGCAGAAGGACTGTTATAGAGAGCAGACTTTTGAGGCTGGGTTGCAGAAGGTCTGTTATAGAGAACAGAGTTTTGAGACTGGAATGCAGGAGGATCGTGCAGAGAGCAGAGGTTTCAGACTGAGGTGCAGAAGGACTGTTACAAAGAGCAGATGATGGAGACTGAGGTGCAGAAGGACGGTTACAGAGAGCAGAGTTTGGTGACTGAGGTGCAGAAGGACTGTTACAGAAACAGAGGTTGGAAATTGGGGTGCACAGAAACCGTTACAGAGAGCAGAGGTTGGAGAATGCGGTATACAAAGAGTGTAACAGAGAGTAGAGGTTGAAGAATATGGTGCAGAAGGACTGTTACAGAGAGCAGAGGTTTGAGACTAGGGTGCAGAAGGACCATTACAGAGTGTAGAAGTTGGAGACTGTGGTACAGAAGGACTGTTACAGAGAGCAGAGATTGAAAATTGGGGAGTAGAAGGACTGTTTCAGAGAACAGAGTTTGGAGACTGGGTGGCAGGAGGGACGTTTAAGAAAGCAGAGGTTGGAGACTGACTCGGAAAAGCAATGTTACAGAGAGAAGAGTTTGGAAACTGCGGTGCAGAAGGACCTTACAGAGAAAAGAGGTTGGAGACTGAGGTGCAGAAGGACTTATAGAGGAAGCAGATGTTAAGACTGCGGTGCAGAAGGACCGTTACAGAGAACAGAGGTTGGAGAATCCAGTACAGAAGGACTGTTACAGAGAGCATAGGTTAAAAACTGGGGTGCAGAAGACTGTTGCAGAAAACAGAGGTTAGAGACTGGGGTGCAGAAAAACCGTTGCAGAGAGCAGAGGTTGGAGACTGAGGTGCAGAATTATTGTTACAGAGAGCAGAGTTTGGAGACTGGGTTGCAGAAGAACTGTTATAGTGAGCAGCGGTTGGAGACTGGTGTGCAGAAGAATCTAGTAGAGAGCAGAGGTTAGAGACTGGGGTGAAGAAGGACTGCTACAGAGAGCAGAATTTAGAGACTGGGGTGCAGAAGCATATTACAGCGAGCAGAGGTTGGAGACTGTGATGGAGAAGGACTGTTGCAGAGAGTAGAATTTTGAGACTGGGGTGCAGAAGGATTGTTACAGAGAGCAGAGGTTGGATACTGGGGTACAGAAGTACTTTTGCATAGATCAGAAGTTGGAGATTTGGGTGCAGAAGGAACTGTTGCAGAGAGCAGAGGTTGGAGACTGAGGTGCACAAGGACTGTTAATTAGAGCAGAGAATTGAGACAGGGGTGCAGAAGACATGATTCAAAAAGCAGATGTTGAACACTGGGGTACAGAAGGACAATTAGAGAGAGCAGAGTTTAGAGTCTTTAGTACAGAAGGACTCTTACAAAGAGCAGAGTTTGGAGACTGCGGTGCAGAAGGACTGTTGCAGAGAGTAGATGATGGAGACTGGGGTCCAGAAAAACTGTAGCAGAGAGCAGACGTTAGAGACTAAGGTGCAAAAGTACAGTTACACAGAGCACATTTTGGAGACTGGGGTGCAGAAGGACTTACACAGAAAGCAGAGTTTGGAGATTCGGGTGCAGAAGTATCCTTACAGAATGCAGAGTTTCGAGAATGCAGTACAGAAGGACTCTTATAGAGAGCAGAGTTTGGAGACTAGGGTGGAGAATGACTGTTGCAGATAGCAGATGTTGGAGACTGGGGGTGCATAAGGAATGTTGCAGAGAGCAGAGGATGGAGACTGGGGTGCGCAAGCACTGTTGCAGAGAGCACAGGTTGCAGACTGAGTTGCAGAAGGACTCTTACAGACAGCAAAACAACTAATACAGAAAGCAGAGGTTGGATACTGGGGTGCATAAGGACCCATAATGAGAACAGAGGTTGGAGACTGCGGTACAGAAAAACTGGTATGGAGAGATGAGGTTGCAGACTGGGGTGCAGAAGAACTGATGTAGAGAAAATAGGTTGGAGACTGGGGTGAAGACGGATCGTTGAGTCGAGAAGAGTATGGAGACTGGGGTATAGAAGGACTGTTGCAGAGAGCAGAGGTTGGTGACTGAAGTGTAGAAGGACTGTTGCAGAGAGCAGATGTTGGAGACTGGGGTGCAGAAGGATCATTTGCGCGAGCAGAGTATGGAAACTGGGGTGTAGAAGGACTGTTACAGAGAGCAGAGGTTGGAGACTGGGTTGTCGAAGGACTGTTTCAGAGAGCAGATGTTGGAGACTTGGGCGCAGAAGGACTATTGCATAGAGCAGAGATTGGAGACTGAGGTACAGAAGGACTGTTACAGAGAGTAGAGGTTTGAAACTGAGGTGCAGATGGATTATTGCAGAGAGCAGAGTTTTCAGACTGAGGTACAGAAGAACTGTTGCAGAAAACAGATGTTGGAGACTGGGGTTCACCAAGACTGTCAGCGAGCAGGGGTTTGAGGCTTTGCAGAGAGAAGAGGTTGGACACTGAGGTGCAGAAGGATCGTTGCGGAGAGCAGATGTTCGAGACTTGGGTGCAGAAGGATCATTACAGAGAGCAGAGTTTGGAGACTGGGGTGCAGAAAAAATGTTGCAGTGAGCAGAGGTTGGAGACTTGGGTGCAGAAGGACTGTTGCAGAAAGCAGAGGTTTGAGACTGGGGTGCAGAAGGACAGTAACAGATAGCAGACGTTGGAGACTGGGGTGCAGAAGGACTGATGCAGAGAGCAGAGGTTTTAGACTGGGATGTACAAAGACTGTTGCAGAGAGTAGAGGTTGGAGATTGGGGTCCAGAAGGACTGTAGCAGAGAGAAGAGGTTGGAGACTAAGGTGAGAATTACAGTTACACAGAGCAGAGATTAGAAACTGGATTGCAGAAGGACTGACACAGAAAGCAGAGGTTGGAGACTCTGGTGCAGAAGTACCCTTACAGAGATTAGAGGTTGGAGAATCCAGTACAGAAGGACTGTTACAGAGAACAAAGTTTGGAGACTGGGGTGCAGAATGACTGTTGCAGAGAGAAGGTGTTGTAGACTGTGGTGCCAAAGGACTGTTGCAGAGAACAGAGGATGGAGACTGGGGTGCAGAAGGACTGTTGCAGAGAGCAGAGGTTGCAGATTGAGTTGCAAAAGGACTGTTATAGATGGCAGAGTTTGGAGACTGTGGTTCAAAACGACTAATAAAAAAAGCAGAGGTTGGATACTGGGGTGAATAAGGACCCTTACACAGAACAGAATTTTGAGGCTGTGGTACAGAAAGATTGTTACAGAGAGCAGAGGTTGGAGTCTGGTTTGCATAAAACCAATGCAGAGAACAGAGTTTGGAGACTGGGGTGCAGGAGGACCGTTGGGGCGATCAGAGTATGGAGACTTGGGTGTAGAAAAACTGTTGAAGAGAGCAGTGATTGGGACTGAGTTACAAAAGGACTGATACAGAGAGCAGAGTTTTGAGACTGGGGTGCAGATGGATTCTTGCAGAGAGCAGAGTTTTCAGACTAAGGTACAGAAGAACTGTTGCAGGAAGCAGATGTTGGAGACAGGGGTTCACAAGGACTGTTCCAGCTAGCAGATTTTTCAGACTGGGATGCAGAAGGCCTGTTACAGAGAGCAGAGGTTTTAGACTGGGGTGCAGAAGGACTGTTACAGAGAGCAGTGTTTGCAGACTGGGTTTCAGAAGGATCATACAGAGAGCAGAGGTAGGAGACAGACGTTCAGAAAGACTGTTACAGAGAGCAGAGGTTGAAGACTGGGGTGCAGAAGGCCTGTTACAGAGCAGAGTTAGGAGACTGGGGTGCAGAAGAATTGTTAAAGAGAGAAGAGATTGGAGACTGAGGTGCAGAAAAACTTTTGCTGAGAGCAGAGGTTTTAGACTTGGGTGTAGAAGGACTGTTGCAGAGAGTAGAGGTTGGAGATTGGTGTCCTGAAGGACTGTTACAGAGAGCACAGTTTGGAGACTGGGATGGAAATGGACTATTGCAGAGAGCAGATGCTGGAGACTGGGGTTCAAAAGGAAAGTTGCACAGAGCAGAGGATGGAGACTGGGGTGCAGAAGTATCCTTGGGGTGAGCAGAGTATGGAGAATGGGGTGTAGAAGAACTGTTAAAGAGAGCAGAGTTTAGAGACTAGGGTTTTGAAGGACTTATTCAGAGAGCAGACGTTGGAGACTTGGGTGAAGAAGTATTGTTGCATAGAGCAGAGGATGGAGTCTCAGATGCAGAAGACGGTTACAGAAAGCAGAATTTGAAGACTGGGGTGCAGAAGGACTGTTACAGAGAGCAGACTTTGGAGACTGGGGTGCAGAACGATCATTGCAGAGAGCAGAGTTTGGAGCCTGGGGTTCAGAAAGATTGTTAGAGAGAGCAGAGTTTGGAGACTGTGGTGCAGAAGGACTTTACTGAGAGCAAAGGTTGGAGACTGAGGTGCAGAGAAACTGTTGCAGAGAGCAAAGTTAGAAGTCTGGGGTGCAGAAGGAGTGTTGCAGAGAGCAGATGTTGGAGACTGTGGTGCAGAAAGACCATTACATAGAGCAGAAGTTGGAGGCTGGGGTACAGAGGAGTGTTACAGAGATCAGAGGTTGGAGACAGGTGTGCAGAAAGATCTTACAGGGAGCATAGGTTTGAGCGTGGGGTGCAGAAGGACTGTTGCTGATAGCAGAGGTTGGAGACTGGGGTAGAGAAGGATCATTGAAGAGAGAAGAGTTTGGAGACTGGGGGCAAAAGGCCAGTTACATACAGCAGAGGTTGGAGACTGGGGTGAAGAAGGCCTGTTACAGAGAGCAGTTCTTGGAGACTGGGGTGCAGAAGAACAGTTACAGAGATCATAGTTTGGAGACTGGGTTGCAAAAGAATTTACTGAGAGCAGAGGTTGGAGAATGAGGTAAAGAAGGACTGTTAGAGAGAGCAGAGGTTGGAGACTGCAGTGTAGAAGGACTGATACAGAAAGCAGAGGTTTAAGACTGGGGTGCAGAAGGACCCTTACAGAGAACAGAGGTTGGAGACTGAAATACTCTTACAGAGAGCAGACGTTGGAGACTGGGGTGCAGAATGACTGTTGTAGAGAACAGAGGTTGGTGACTGGTTTAAAGAAGGACCATTGCAGAAAGTAGAGGTTGGAGACTGGGTTTAAGAAGGATCTTACAGAGAGCAGAGTTTTGACACTGAGGTGCAGAAGAACTGTGGCAGAGAGAAGAGGTTGGAGACTGGGGCGCTGAAGGACTGTAGCAGAGAGCAGAGGTTGAAGTATGAGGTGCAGAAAGACTATTACAGAGAGCACAGGTTGGAGACTGTGGTGCAGAAAAACTGATACAGAAAGCAGAGTTTGGAGACTTGGGTGCAGAAGGCCCCTTACAGAAAGCAGAGGTTAAAGACTTGGGTGCAGAAGGCCCCTTACAGAAAGCAGAGGTTAAAGACTGGGGTGCAGAAGGACTCTTGAATAGAACAGTGTTTGAAGAGTGGTTGCAGAAAATCTTTTTCAAAGAACAGAGGTTGCAGAGTGAGGTGCAGAATGACGGTTACAGAGAGCAGAGTTTGGAGACTGTGGTGCAGAAGGACTGATATAGAATGTAGAGGTGGGAGACTGGGTTGCAAAAGGACCCTTACAGAAAACATAGGTTGGAGATTGCAGTACAGAAGGACTTTTTATAGAACAATGTTGGAGACTGGGGTTAAGAGGTACCAATGCAGAGAGCAGAGGTTGGAGACTGGGGTTCAGAAGGAATGTTACAGAGAGCACAGGTTGGAGACTGAGGTGTAGAAGGAGTGCTACAGAGAGCAGAGTTTGGAGACTGAGGTGGAGAAGGACTGTTACAGAAATCAGAGGTTGGAAATTGGGGTGTAGAAGGACCCTTACAGAGAGCAGAGTTTGGAGACTTCCGTACAAAAGGATTGTTACACAGAGCAGATCTCGGAGACTGCGGAGCAGCAGAACTGTTGCAGAGGACAGAAGTTGGGGACTGGGGTGAAGAAGAAATGTTACAGATACCAGAGTTTGGAAACTGGAGTGCAGAAGGATCTTACCGAGAGCAGAGTCTAGAGACTGTGGTGCAGAAGGACTTTCGCACAGAGCACAAGTTAAAGACTGGGGTCCAGAAGGATCGTTGCAGAGAGCAGATTTTAGAGACTGAGGTGCAGATGGACTGTTACAGAGAGCAGAGTTTGGAGACTGAGGTGCAGAAGGACAGTTACAGCGAGCAGAATTTGGAGACTGGTTTGCAGAAGGACTGTTACAGAGAGCAGAGTTTGGAGACTGTGGTTCAGATGGATCTTACAGAGAGCAGAGTTTGGATACTGGGGTGCAAAAGGAACGTTGCAGAGAGCAGATGTTGGAGACTGAGATGGAGAAGAATCGTTGCAGAGAGAAGAGTTTGGAGACTGGAGTTCATAAGTATCTTACAGAGAGCAGAGGTTCGTGACTAGGGTGCAGAAGGACTGTTGCCGAGAGCAGAGGTTGGAGACTGGGGTGGAGAAAAATCATTGCAGAGAGAAGAGGTTGGAGAGTGGGGTTCTGAAGGCCTGTTACAGAGAGCAGATTCGAGACTGGTTTGCAAAAATCCTGTTACAGAGAGAAGAGGTTGGAAACTATTCTGCAGAAAAACTGTTACGGAGAGCAGAGTTGGGAGACTGGGTTGCATAAGGGTCTTACAGAGAGCAGAGGTAGTAGACTGAGGTGCCGACGGATCGTTGCAGAAAGAAGAGTTTTTAGAATGAGTTGCTGAAGGACGTTTGCAGAGAGCAGATGTTGGAGACTGTTGTGCAAAAGGATTGTTGCAGAGAGCAGAGGTTGGAGACTGGGGTGAAGAAGGACTGTTGCAAAGAGCAGAGATTGCAGACTGCTGTGCAAAAGGACTGTTTCAGAAAGGAGAGGTTGGAGACTTGTGTGCAGAAGAACTGGTAAAGAGAGCATATTTTTAAGACTGGGTTGCTGAAGGATCTTACAGAGAGCAGAGGTTGAAGACTAAGGTACAGGTGGACTTTTACAGAGAGCAGTGGTTGGAGACTGGGGTGCAGAAGGATTGTGGAGAGCAGAGGTTTCAGACTGAGGTGCAGAAGGACTGTTACAGAAAGTAGAGGTTGTAAATTGGGGTGCAGAAGGACCGTTACAGAGAGCAGAGGTTGGAGACTATGGTATAGAAGGACTGTTACAGAGAGCAGAGGTGAAAGACTTGGGTTCAGAAGGACTGTTACAGAAAGCACAGGTTGGAGACTGAGGTGAAGAAGGATAGACACACAGAGCAGAGGATGGAGACTGGAGTTCAGAAAAACTGATACAGAAAGCACAGGTTGGAGACTGGGGTGCAGTCTCCAACCTTTACAAAGAGTAGAGTTTGGTGAATGCGGTACAGAAGGACTGTTACAGAGAGCAGATATTGGAGACTGGGGAGCAGAAGGACTGTTGCAGAGGACAGAGTTTGGAGACTGGGTTGCCGCAGGACCCTTGCAGAAAGCCGAGGTTGGCGATTAGGGTGGAGAAGGAATGTTAGAAAGAGCAGTTTGGAAACTGGAGTGCAGAAAAATATTACAGAGAGCAGAGGTTGGAGACTGTGTTGCAGAAGGACTCTTGCAGAGAGCAGACGTTGGAGATTGGGGTCCAGAAACATCATTGCAAAGAGCAGAGTTTGCAGACTGAGATGCAGAAGGCTGTTGCAGAGAACAAAGTTTGGACACTGAGGTGCAGAAGGACTGTTAAAGAGAGCAGATGTTTGAGACTGAGTTTCAGATGGATCTTAGAGAGAACAGAGGTCAAAGACTGAGGTGCAGAAGGATTATAACAGACAGCAGAGTTGGGAGACTGGGGTGCAGGAGGTTCGTTTCAGACAGCAGAGTTTTCAGACTTAGGTGTAGAAGAACTGTTGCAGAGACTAGATGTTGGAGACTGGGGTGTAGAAGGACTGTTGCAGAGAGCAGAGGTTGGAGACTGGGGTTAAGAATGATCGTTGCAGAGATTAGAGATTGAACACTGGTGTGCAGAAAGAATGTTACAGAGAGCAGAGTTGGGAGACTGGGTTGGCGAAGGATCCCACAGAGAGCAGAGGTTGGAGACTGAAGTTCAGAAGTACTGTGACAGAGAGTATAGGTTGGAGACTGAGGTGCAGAAGGACCATTGCAGAGAACAGAGTTTGCAGACTGAGGTACAGAAAGATTGTTACAAAGAGCAGAGTTTGGAGACTTGGGTGCAGAAAGACTGTTGCAGAGAGCAGCGGTTGGAGACTGAAGTGCAGAAGGACTGTTGCAGAGAGCAGAGGTTAAAGACTGGGGTGCAGAAGGCCTGTTACAGAAAGCAGAGACTCTAGTATCAGGTGCAGAAAGAACGTTACAGAGAGTAGAGGTTGGAGAATGTAGTAAAAAAGGACTGTTGCAGACAGCAGAATTTAGAGACTGGGGTGCAGAAGGACTGGTGCAGAGAGCAGAGGTTGGAGACTGAGGTGCAGAAGTCCTGTTACATAAAACAGAGGTTGGAGACTTGGGTGCAGAAGGATCATTGCAAATAGCAGATTTTGGAGACAGGGGTGCAGAAGGATCTTACAGAGTGCAGAAGTTAAAGAGCAGAGTTTGGTGAATGCGGTACAGAAGGACTGTTACAGAGAGCAGATATTGGAGACTGTGGAGCAGAAGGACTGTTGCAGAGGACAGAGTTTGGAGACTGGGGTGCCACAGGACACTTGCAGAAAGCCGAGGTTGGCGACTAGGGTGGAGAAGCAATGTTAGAAAGAGCAGAGTTTGGAAACTGGAGTGCAGAAAGATCTTACAGAGAGCAGAGGTTGGAGACTGTCGTGCAGAAGAACTGATGTAGAGAACAGAGGTTGGAGACTGGGGTCCAGAAAGATCCTTGCAGAGCTCAGAGTTTGCAGACTGGGATGCAGAAGGCTGTTGCAGAGAGCAAAGGTTGGAGACTGAGGTGCAGAAGGACTGTAACAGAGAGCAGATGTTGGAGACTGGGGTTCAGATGGATCTTAGAGAGAGCGGAGGTTGGAGACTGAAGTGCAGAAGGATTTTAACAGACAGCAGAGGTAAGAGATTGGGGTGCCAGGAGGTTCGCTTCAGACAACAGAGTATTCACACTGTGGTGCAAAAGGACTGTTGCAGAGACCAGATTTTGGAGACATGGGTGTATAAGGACTTTTGCAGAGAGCAGAGGTTGGAGACTGGGGTTAAGAATGATCGTTACAGAGAGAAGAGATTGAAGACTGGTGTGTAGAAGGAATGTTCCAGAGAGCAGAGTTGGGAGACTGGGTTGGGAAGGATCCAACAGAGAGCAGAGGTTGGTGACTGAAGTGAAAAAGTACTGTTACAGAGAGTATAGGTTGGAGACTGAGGTGCAGACGGACCGTTGCAGAGAACAGAGTTTGCAGATTGAGGTGCAGAAAGATGGTTACAGTGCAGAGTTTGGAGACTGGGGTGCAGAAGGACTGTTGCAGAGAGTAGAGGTTGGAGACTGAAGTGCAGAAGGACTGTTTCAGAGAGCAGAGGTTGAGACTGGGGTGCAGAAGGCCTGTTACAGAAAGCAGAGACTCTAGTATCGGGTGAAGAAAGAACGTTACAGCAAGTAGAGTTTGGAGAATGCAGTACAGAAGGACTGTTGCAGAGAGCAGAATTTAGAGACTGGGGTGCAGAAGGACTGATTCAGAGAGCAGAGGATGGAGACTGAGGTGCAGAAGTCTGTTACATAGAACAGAGGTTGGAGACTGGGGTGCAGAAGGATCTTTGCAAATAGCAGATCTTGGAGACAGAGGTGCAGAAGGATCTTACAGAGTGCCGAATTTGGAGACTGGGTTGCAGAAGTATTTTACAGAGAGCAGAGTTTGGAGAATGAGGTGCAGAAGGACTGTTACAGGCAGCAGAGGTAGGAGACTGGGTGCAGAAAGTTCGTTGAAGACAGCAGAGTTTTCAGACTGAGGCCTAGAAGTACTGTTGCAGAGAGCAGTTGTTGGAGACTGGGGTACAGAAGGACTGTTGCAGAGAGCAGAGGTTTGCAGAATGGGGATAAGAGGGATGGTTGCAGAGAGCAGAGGTTGGAGACTGGTGTTATGAAGGACTGTTACAGAGAGCAGATTTTGGGTACTGAGTTTTAGAAGGATACTACAGAGAGCATAGTTTGGCGAGTGAAGTGCAGAACGCCTGTTACAGAGAGTAGAGGTTGGAGACTGGGCTACAGAAGGACTGTTTTAGAGAGCAGTGGTTTGAGACTGGGGTGCAGAAGGACTGTTGCAGAGAGTAGAAGTTGGAGACTGAGGTACGGAAGTCCTGTTACAGAGAGAAGAGTTTGGAGCCTTGGATGCAGAAGGACTGTTGCAGAGAGCAGAGGTTGGATACTGGGGTGAAGATGGATCTCACAGAGAGAAAAATTTGGAGACTTAGGTGCAGAAAAACTGTGCAGAGATCAGAGGTAGTAGACTGGGATGCAGTAGGATCATTGCAGAGAGCAGAGGTTGGAGACTGGGGTGCAGAAGGATCGTTGCACAGTGCAGATTTTGGAGACTGGCGTGCAGAAGGCCTGCTACAGAGAGAAAAGTTTGGGAGACTGGCGTGCAGAAGGCCTGTTATAGAGAGCAGGGTTTGGAGACTGAGGTGCAGAAGGACTGTTATAGACAGCAGAGTTTGGAGAATGGATTGCTGAAGAATCTTACATAAAGCAGATTTTGGAGACTAGGAGCAGGTGGACTTTTACAGAGAACAGTGTTTGGAGACTGGGGTGCAGAAGGATCGTGCAGAGGGCAGAGGTGTCAGACTGAGGTGCAGAAGGACTGTTACAGAGAGCAGAGTTTGGAGAGTGAGGTACAGAAGGACTGTTACAGAAAGAAGTGGTTGGAAATTGGGGTGCAGAAGGACATTAACCAGAGACCAGAGTTTGGAGACTGCTGTATAGAAAAACTGTAACAGAGAGCAGAGGTTGCAGACTGAGGTTGCAGAATAATAAATACAGAGAGCAGAGGTTTGAGACTGGGTTTTAGAAGGATCTACAGAGAGCAGAGTTTGGAGAGTGAAGTGCAGAAGGACTGTTACAGAGAGTAGAGGTTGGAGACTGAGGTGCAGAAGGACCGTTGCAGAGATCAGAGGTTGGAGACTGGGGTGTAGTAGAATCATTGCAGAGAGCAGAATTTGGAGATTGGGATGCAGAAGGATCGTTCCAGAGAGTAGAGTTTGGAGACTGGGGTGCAGAAGGCCTGCTAAAGAGAGCAGAGTTTTGAGACTGGTGTGCAGAAGGCCTGATACAGAGAGGAGAGGTTGGAGACTGGGGTGCAGAAGGACTGTTATAGAGAGCAGAGTTTGGAGGCTGGGTTGCTGAAGGATCTTACAGAGAGCAGAGGTTAGAGACTGTTGTGCAGGTGTACTGTTACAAAGAGCAGTTGTTGTAGACTGGGGTGCAGAAGGATTATGCAGAGAGCAGAGGGTTCAGTCTGAGGTGCAGAAAGTCTGTTACAGAGAGCAGAGGTTGGAGACTGAGATGTAGAAGGACTGTTACAGAGAGCAGAGTTTGCATACTGAGGTGTAGAAGGACTGTTACAGGAAGCAGAGGTTGGAAATTGGCGTGCAGAAGGACCATTAATGTGAGCAGAGTTTTGAGACTGTGGTTTAGGACTTTTACCGAGAGCAGAGGTTGGAGACTGGGATGCAGAAGGACTCTTACAGAGAGCACAAGTTGGAGACTGAGGTGCAGAAGCATAGATACAGAGAACAGAGTTTGGAGACTGGGGTTCAGACAGGCTGATACAGAAAGCAAAGTTTGAAGACAGGGGTGTAGAATAACTGAAGCAGAGAGCAGAGGTTGGACACTGCGGTACAGAAGGACTGTTACAGAGAGCAGATCTCGGAGACTGGGGAGCAGAAAGACTGTTGTGCAGAGAATAGGTTGGACAATGAAGTGCAGAAGGACTGTTACACAGAGCAGAATTTGGAGACTGGGGTGCAGAAGGACTCTTACTGAGAGCAGAGTTTGGAGACTGGGTTCAGATTGATCTTACTGAGAGCAAAGTTTGGAGACTGGGGTGCATAAGTCCTGTTACAGAGAGCAGAGGTTGGAGATGTTGTGCAGAAGGACTGTTACAGAGTGCAGAGTTTAAAGACTGGGTTGCAGAAGGATCAAACAGAGGGTAGAGTTGAAAGACTGAGGTGCAGAAGGACTTTTACAGAGAGGAGAGGTAGGAGACTGGGATGCAGCAAGGGTTGTTGCAGAGAGCAGAGTTTTCAGACTGAGGTGCAGAATGACTGTTGAAGAGAGCAGATGTTAGAGACTGGAGTGCAGAAGGACTGTTGCAGAGAGCAGATGTTGGTAACTAGGGTCAAGAAAGACTGTTGTAGAAAGCAGAGGTTGGAGACTGGGTTCAGAAGGACTGTTGCAGAGAGCAGAGTTTAGAGACAGAGGTGCGGAAATCCTGTTACAGAGAGCAGAGTTTGGAGACTCGCGTGCAGAATGACAGTTTCAGAGAGCAGAGGTTAAATACAGGGGTGCCTAAGGATCTTACAGAGAGCAGAATTTGGAGACTGAGTTGCAGAAGGACTGTTGCAGAGATCATAGGTTGGAGACTGAGGTGCAGAAGGACTCTTACAGAGAGCATAGGTTGGAAACTGGGATACAGAAAGACTGATACAGAAAGCAGAGATTGGAGTCTGGGGTGCAGAAAGACCATTACAGAGATCAGATGTTGGATACTTCAGTACAGGAGGACTGTTACAGAGAACAGTGGTTGAAGACTGGGGTTCATAAGTACTGTAGCAGAGAGCAGACGTTGGTAACTAGGGTGCAGAAGGACTGTTGCAGAGAGCAGAGTTTGGAGACTGGGGTGCAGAATGACTCTTGCGGAGAGCAGAGGTTGAAGACTGGGGTGCAGAAGGACTGTTACATAGAGCAGAGTTTAGAGAAAGGGGTGCAGAAAGATCTTACAGAGAGCAGAATTTGGAGACTGAGTTGCAGAAGGACTGTTGCAGAGATCAGAGGTTGGAGACTGGCGTGCAGTAGGATCATTAAAGAGAGCAAAGGTTGGAGACTGGGGTGCAGAAGGATCGTTGCAGAGGCAGAGAATGTAGAGTGGGGTGCAGAAGGACTGTTAAAGAGAACAGAGTTTGGAGACTGTTTGCTGAAGGAACTTACAGAGAGCACATTTTAGAGACTGAGGTGCAGGTGGACTGTTACAGAGAGCAGTGTTTGGAGACTGGGGTGCAGAAGAATCGTGGACAGCAAAGTTTTCAGACTGAGGTGCAGAAGTACTGTTACAGAGAGAAGAGGTTGGAGACTGAGGTGTAGAAGGACTGTTACAGAGAGCAGAGTTTAGAGACTGACGTGCAGAAGGACTGTTACAGAAAGCACAGGTTGAAGACTGAGGTGCAGAAGGATAAATACAAAGAGCAGATGTTGGAGACTCGGGTTCAGAAGAACTGATTCAAAAAGCAGAGGTTGGAGACTGGGTTGCAGAAGAACCGTTACTGAGAGCAGAGGCTGGAAACTGCGGTACATAAGGTCTATTACAGAGAGAAGATCTCGGAGACTGTTGAGCAGAAGGGCTGTTGCAGAGGACAGAGGTTTTGACTAGGGTGTAGAAGAAATTTTACAGAGAGCAGAGTTTGAAAACTGGAGTGCAGAAGGACCTTACAGAGAGCAGAGGTTGGAGACTGTATTGACGAAGGAATGTTGCAGAGAGCAGACGTTGGAGACTGGGGTCCAGAAGGTTCGTTGTAGAGAGCAGATTTTGGAGACTGGGTGCAGAAGGACTGTTGCAGAGTGCAGATGTTGGAGACTGGGGTTGAGAAGGACTGTTGCAGACAGCAGATTTTAGAGACTGGGGTACAGAAGGATTGTTACAGAGAGCAGGGTTTGGAGACTAATGAGCGGAAGGACTGTTACAGAGAGCAGCGTTTGTAGACTGGGGTGCAGAAGGACTGTTACAGAGAGCAGCAGTTGGAGACTGGGGTTCAGATGAATGTTACAGAGAGCAGAGTTTGCAGACTGGGATGCAAAAGGACAGTTGCAGAGAGCAGATGTTTGAGACTTGGGTGTAGAAGAATCATTGCAGAGAGAAGAGGTCGGAGACTGGGGTGCAGAAGGCCTATTAAGGAGAGCAGAGTTTGGAGACTGAGGTGCAGAAAAACTGTTTCAGAGATGAGAGGTTGGAGCCTGGGGTTTAGTTGGATCATTGTAGAGAGCAGAGGTTGGAGACAGGCGTGCAGAATAATCGTTGCATAGAGCAGAGTTTGGAGACTGGCGTGAAAAAGGCCTGTTACAGAGAGGAGAGGTTGGAAACTGGGGTGGAGAAGGACTGTTATAGAGAGCAGTGTTTGGAGACAGGGTTGCTGAAGGATCTAACAGAGAGCAGTGGTTGGAGACTGAGCTACAAGTGGACTGTTACAGAGAGCAGTGGTTGTATACTGGGGTGCAGAAGAATCGTTGTGAGCAGAGGTTTCAGACTGAGGTAAAGGTGGACTTTTACAGAGAGCAGTGGTTGGAGACTGGAGTGTAAAAAGACTGTTACAGAGAGCAGATTTTGGAGACTCAGGTGGAGAAAAACTGTTACAGGAAGCAGAGTTTGGAAATTAAGGTGCAGAAGGACCGTTACAAAGAGCAGAGTTTGGAGACTGTGGTATAGGACTGTTACCTAGAGCGGAGGTTGGAGACTGGGGTGCAGAAGGACACTTACATAGAGCATAGGTTGGAGTCTGAGGTGCAGAAAGATAGATACAGAGAACAGATTTTGGATACTGGGGTATAGAAGGAATGTTATAGAGAGCAGAGTTTGGAAACTGGACTCAGAAGGATCTTACACAGAGCAGAGGTTGGAGTCTTTGGTGCAGAAGGACTTTTGCAGAGAGCATACGTTAGAGACTGGGGTCCAGAAGCATCATTGCAGAGAGCGGAGTTTGGAGACTGGAGTGCAGAAGGAGTGTCGCAGAGAGCAGATGTTGTGGTCTGGGGTGCAGAAGGAATATTGCAGAGAGCAGATTTTAGAGAATGGGGTGCAGAAGGACTGTTACAGAGAGCAGAGGTTGGAGACTATGGTGCAGAAGGACTGTTACAGAGAGCAGAGTTTGGAGACATGGGTTTAGAAGGACTGTTACAAACAGCATAGTTTGGAGACTGGGGTTCAGATGGATCTTACAGAGAGCAGAGTTTGGAGAATGGGGTTCAAATGGACTGTTGCAGAGAGCAGATGTTGGAGACTGAGGTGAAGAAGATTCGTTGCAGAGAGAAGAGTTTTGAGCCTGGGGTGCAGAAGTCCTGTTAAAGAGAGCAGAAGTTAGAGACTGTTGTGCAGAAGGACAGGTACAAAGTGCAGAGTTTAAAGACTGGGTTTCAGAAGGATCTTACAGAAAGCAGAGTTGGGAAACTGAGGTGCTGAAGGATTGTCACAGAGAGCAGAGGTAGGAGACAGGGGTGCACAAGCGTTGTTTCAAAGAGCAGAGTTTTAAGACTGAGGTGCAGAAGGACTGTTGCAGAGAGAAGATGTTGGTAACTAGTGTGCATAAGGATTGTTGTAGAGAGCAGAGGTTTGAGACTGGGGTGGAAAAGGACTATTGCAGAGAGCAGAGGTTTGAGACTGATGTGAGGAAGTCCTGTTACAGAGCGCAGAGGTTGGAGACTCGGGTGCAGAAGGATTGTTACAGAGAGCAGAGGTTGCATACAGGGGTGCAGAAGCATCTTCCCGACAACAGAATTTGAAGACTGAGGTGCAGATGGACTGTTACAGAGAGGAGAGGTTGGAGACTGGGGTGTAGAAGGACAGTTATGGAGAGCAGAGTTTGGAGACTGGGTTGCTTCAAGATCTTACAGAGAGCAGAGGTTGGAGACTGAGGTGCAGGTGGACTGTTACAGAGAGCAGTGGTTGGAGACGAAGGTGCAGAAGGACCATGCAGAGAGAAGAAGTGTCAGACTGAGGTGCAGTAGGACTGTTACAGAGAGCAGAGGTTTGAGACTGAGGTGTAGAAGTACTGTTAGAAAGAGCAGAGTTTGCAGACTGAGATGCATAAAAAGTGTTATGGAAAGCAGATGTTGGAAATTGTGGTGCAGAAGGACCGTTAAAAAGACCAGACTTTGGTGACTGTGGTATAGAAAAACTGTTACAGAGAGCACAGGTTAGAGACTGGGGTGTAGAAGGAATGTTACAGAGAGCACAGGTTAAAGACTGAGGTGCAGAAAAAATAGACACAGAGAGCAGAGATTTGAGACTGGTGTTCAGAAGGACTGATACAGAAAGCAAAGTTTGGAAACTGGGTTGTCAAAAGACTGTTACAGCGAGCAGATGTTGGAGACTGGGGAGCTGAAGGACTGTTGCAGAGGACAGAGTTTGGAAACTGGGGTGCTGCAGGACACTTGCAGAAAGCAGAGGTTAAAGTCTGGTTTGGAGAAGGAATGTTACAGAGAGCAGAGTTTGGAAACTGGAGTGCAGAAGGATCTTACAGAGAGGAGAGGTTGGAGAGTGTGGTGCAGAAAGACTCTTCCAGAGAGCAGAGGTTGGAGACTGGGGTCTAGAAGGATTGTTGCAGACAGCATAGGTTGGAGACTTTGGAGAAGAAACATCGTTGCAGAGAGCAGAGGTTGGTACTGGTGTGCAGAAGCACTGTTACAGAGAGCAGCGTTTAGAGACTGGGTTGCAGAAGAATCTTAAGAGAGAGCAGAGGTTGCAGACTGAGGTGCAGAAGGACTGTTACAGAGAGTAGAGGTTGGAGACTGATTTGCAGAAAGACCCTTGCAGACAACAGAATTTGGAGACAGAGGTGCAGAAGGATTGTTACAGAGATAAAAGGTTGGAGACTCTTGTGCAGAAGGACTCTGCAGAGACCAGACATTGGAGACTGGGGTCAAAAAGGATCATTGCAGGAAGCAGAGTTTGGAAACTGGAGTGTAGAAGTACTGTTGCGGAGAGTAGATGTTGGAGACTGGGGTGCAGAAGGACTGTTACAGAGATCAGAGGATATAGAGTGGGGTTCAGATGGATCTTACAAAACCAGAGGTTGGAGACTGTTGTGCAAAAGGACTGTTGCAGAGAGCAGAGGTTGGAGACTTGTATGGAGAAGAATCGTTGCAGAGAGAAGATTTTGGAGACTCGGGTGCAGAATGCCGGTTACAGAGAGCAGATTTTTGAGACTGCTTTGCAGAAGTTCTGTTACAAAGAGCAGAGGTTGGAGACTGTTTTGCAGAAGGACGGTTGCATAGTGCAGAGTTTAAAGACTGAGTTGCAGAAGTATTTTACAGAGAGTAGATTTGGGAGAATGAGGTGCAGAAGGACTGTTAAAGGCAGCAGAGGTAGGATACTGGGGTGCAGAAAGTTCATTGAATACAGCAGAGTTTTCAGACTGAGGTGAAGAAGGACTGTTGCAGAGAGCCGTTGTTGGAGACTGGGGTGCAGAAGGACTGTTGCAGAGAGCAGAGTTTGGAGACTGGGTTTAAGAGGGATGGTTGTAGAGAGCAGAGGTTGGAGACTGGGGTGCAGAAGGACTGTTGCAGAGAGCAGAGTTTGGGGACTGGGCTGCAGCAGGACTGTTTTAGAGAGCAGTGGTTGGAGACTGGGTTGCAGAAGGAATGTTGCAGAGAGCAGAGTTTGGAGACTGAGGTACCTAAGTCCTGTTACAGAGAGAAGAGGTTGGAGCTTTGGATGCAGAAGGACTGTTGCAGAGAGCAGAGGTTGGATTCAGGGGTGAAGATGGATCTTACAGAAAGAGGAATTTGGAGACTGAGTTGCAGAAGGAGTGTTGTGGAGATCAGAGTTAGTAGACTGGGGTGCAGAAGGATCATTGCACAGTGCAGAATTTGGAGACTGTGGTGCAGAAGGCCTGCTACAGAGAGAAGAGTTTGGAGACTGGAGTGCAGAAGGCATGTTATAAAGATGAGAGGTTGGAGACTTGGGTGCAGAAGGACTGTTATAGAGAGCAGAGTTTGGAGACTGTGTTGCTGAAGAATCTTACAGAGAGCAGTGTTTGGAGACTAGGTGCAGGTGGAATGTTACAGAGAGCAGTGTTTGAAGACTGGGGTGCAGAAGGATTGTGCAGAGAGCAGAGGTTTCAGACTGAGGTGCAGATGGACTGTTACAGAGAGCAGAGGTTGGAGACTGAGGTGTAGAAGGACTGTTACAGAGAGCAGAGTTTGGAGACTGAGGTGCAGAAAGACTCTTAGAGAGAGCAGAATTTGGAGACTGGGGTGCAGAAGGACTGTTGCAGAGAGCAGAGTTCGAAGACTGAGGTGCAAAATCCTGTTACATAGAGCAGAGTTTGGACACTGGGGTGCAGAAAAATCGTTGAAATAAGCAGAGCTTGGAGACAGGGGTGCAGAAGGATCTTACAGAGAGCAGAGGTTTGAGACTGAGTTGAAGAAGCCCTGTTGCAAAGATCAGAGTTTGGAGACTGGGGTGCAGTAGGATCATTGCAGAGAGCAGAGTTTGGAGACTGGGGTGCAGAAGGATAGTTGGAGAGAGCAGAGGTTAGAGATTGGGGTGCAGAAGTCCTGCTACAGAGAGCAGAGTTTTGAGACTGGCCTGCAGAAAGCCTGTTACAGAGAGGAGAGTTTGGAGCCTGGGGTCCAGAAGGACTGTTATAGAGAGCAGAGTTTGGAGACTGAGTTCCTGAAGGATCTTACAGAGAGCAGAGGTTGGAGACTGAGGTGCAGGTGGACTGTTACAGAGAGTAGTGGATGGAGACTGGGGTGCAGATGTTTCGTGCAGAGAGCAGAAGTGTCAGACTGAGGTGCAGATGGACTGTTACAGAGAGCAGAGGTTGTAGACTGAGGTGTAGAAGGACTGTTACAGAGAGAAGAGTTTGGAAAATGAGGTGCAGAAGGACTATTACAGAAAGAAGTGGTTGGAAATTGGGCTGCAAAAGGACCGTAAGAAAGACCAGAGTCTGGAGACTGCGGTATAGAAAAACTGTAACAGAGAGCAGAGGTTGGAGACTGAGGTGCAGAAGAATAGATACAGAGAGCCAAGGTTTGAGACTGGGGTTCAGAAGAACTGATACAGAAAGCAAAGTTTTGAGACTGGTGTGCAGAAGGACCGTTACGCAGAGCAGATGTTGGAGACTGCGGTACAGAAGGACTGTTACCGAGAGCAGATGTTTGAGACTGGGGAGAAGAAAGACTTTTGTAGAGGACAGAGGTTGGAGACTTGGGTGTTTCAGGACATTTGCAAAAAGCAGATCTTAAAGAATGGGGTGGAGAAGGAATATTACAGACAGCAGAGTTTTGATACTGAAGTACAGAAGGATCTTACAGAAAGCAGAGGTTGGATACTTTGGTGAATAAGGACTGTTGAAGAGAGCAGAGGTTGGAGACTGGGGTGGAGAAGGACTGTTGCAGAGAGCAGAGGTTGGAGACTGGGGTGCAGAAGGACTGTTGCAGAGAGCAAAGTTTTGGGACTGGAGTGCAGAAAGACTGTTGCAGAGAGCAGATGTTGGAGACTGACGTGCAGAATTCTTGTTACATAGAGCAGAGGTTGGAGACTGAGGGGCAGAAGGATTGTTACACAGAGCAGAGTTTGCATACTGGAGTGCAGAAGGACTGTTTCAGAGAGAAGATGTTGGAGACTGGGGTGCAGAAGGACTGTTGCAGAGAGCAGAGTTTGGAGACTGGGGTGCAGAAGGACTGTTGTAGGGAGCAGAAGTTGGATACTGGGGTGCAGAAAACTGTTGCAGAGAGCAGAGGTTGGAGACTGAGGTGCAGAAGGACTCTTAGAGAGAACAGAAGTTGGAGACTGGGGTGCAGAAGGACTGTTGCAGAGAGCAGAGGTTGGAGTCTGAGGTACAAAATCCTGTTACATAGAGCAGAGGTTGGACACTGCGGTGCAGAAGGATCGTTGAAATAAGCAGAGCTTGGAGACAGGTGTGCAAAAGGATCATACAGAGAGCAGAAGTTGGAGACTGAGTTGCAGAAGGACTGTTGCAGTGATCAGAGTTTGGAGACTGTGGGGCAGAAGGATCCTTGCAGAGATCAGAGGTCGGTGACTGGGGTGCAGAAGGCCTGCTATAGAGAGAAGAGTTTTGAGACTGGCGTGCAGAAGGCCTGTTAAAGAGAGGAGAGTTTGGAGACTTGGGTGCAGAAGGACTGTTATAGAGAGCAGAGTATGCAGACTGAGTTCCTGAAAGATCTTACAGAGAGCAGAGGTTGGAGACTGAGGTGCAGGTGGACTGTTACAGAGAGCAGTGGTTGGAGACTGGGGTGCAGAAGGACTGTTACAGAGAGGAGAGGTTGGATACTGAAATGTAGAAGGACTGTTACAGAGCGGAGAATTTGGAAACTCAGGTGCAGAAGGACTGTTTCAGAAAGCAGAGGTTCGAAATTGGGCTGCAGAAGGACCATTACAGAGAGCAGAGGCTGGAGACTGCGATATAGGTCTGTTACCCAGAACAGAGGTTGGAGACTGGGCTGCAGAAGAACTCTTACATAGAGCACAGGTTGGAGACTGAGGTGCAGAAGGATAGATACAGAAACAGAGGTTGAAGACTGGGGTTCAGACAGACTAATACAGAAAGCAGAGATGGAGCCTGGGGTGTAGAAGGATCGTTACAAAGAGCAGAGGTTGGAGACTGCAGTACAGAAGGAATGTTACAGAGAGCAGATCTCGGAGTCTGAGGAGCAGAAAAACTGTTGCAGAGGACAGAGGTTGGAGATTGGGGTGGAGAAGGAATGTTACAGAGAGCAGAGTTGGGAAAATGAACTGCATTAAGATCTTACAGAGAGCAGAGGTTGGAGACTGGTGCAGAAGGACTGTTGCAAAGAGCAGACATTAGAGACTGGGTTTCAGAAGGATCGTTCAAGAGGGCAGATTTTAGAAACTGGGGTACAGAAGGACTGTTACACAGAGAAGAGGTTGAAGACTGAGGTGCATAAGGAATGTTAGAGAGAGCAGAGTTTGGAGACTGGGGTGCAGAATGACTGTTACAGACAGTAGAGTTTGGAGACTAGAGTTCAGATGGATCTTACAGAGAGCAGAGTTTGGAGACTGGGGTTAAAAAGGACTGTTGCAGAGACCAGATGTTGGAGCCTGGGGTGAAGAATAATCGTTGCAGAGAGCCGAGGTTGGAGACTGGGGTGTAGAAGGATCATTGCAGAGAGCAGATTTTGGAGACTGTGTTGCAGAAGGCCTGCTACAGAGAGAAAAGTTTGGAGACTGGCGTGCAGAAGGCCTGTTACAGAGAGGAGAGGTGGGAGACTGGGGTGCAGAAGGACAGTTATAGAGAACAGAGTTTGGAGACTGGGTTGCTGAAGGTTCTTATAGAGAGCAGATATTTGAGACTGAGGTGCAGGTGGACTGTTACAGAGAGCAGTGTTTGTAGACTGGGGTGCAGAAGGACTGTTACAGAGAACTGTTGGAGACTGAGGTGTAGAAGCAATGTTACAGAGAGGAGAGTTTGGAGACTGAGGTGCAGAAGGACTGTTACAGAAAGAAGAGGTTGGAAATTGTCGTGCAGTTGGACCGTTACAGAGACCAGAGTTTGGAGACTGCGGTATAGAAAAACTGTTACAGAGAGCAGAATTTGGAGACTGGGGTGCAGAAAAAATTATACAGAGAGCACAGGTTAGAGACTGAAGTGCAGAAGAATAGATACAGAGAGCAGAGATTTGAGACTGAGGTTCAAAAGGACTGATACAGAAAGCAGAGTTTGGGGTGCTGAAAGACCCTTACCAAGAGCAGAGGTTGGAGACTGGGGAGCACAATGACTGATGCAGAGGACAGAGGTTGGAGACTGAGGTGCCGAAGGACACGTGCAGAAGGCAGAGGTTAAAGAATGGGGTGGAGAAGGAATGTTACAGAGAGCAGAGTTTGGAAACTCGAGTGCAGAAGGATCTTACAGAGAGCAGAGTTTGGAGACTGTGGTGCATAAGAACCGTTACAGAGACCAGAGTTTGGAGACTGCGGTATAGAAAAACTGTTACAGAGCGCACAGGTTGGAGACTGGGGTGCAAAAGGACTATTGCAGAGACCAGAAGTTTGAGACTGGGGTCTAGAAGGATAGTTGCAGAGAGCAGAGTTTGGAGACTGGGGTGCAGAAGGACTGTTGCAGAGAGCAGAGGTTTGAAGCTAGGGTGTAGAAGGACTTTTGCAGAGAGCAGATGTTTGAGACTGGAGTGCAGATGGACTGTTGCAGAGAGCAGAGGTTGGAGACTGAGGTTCAGAAGGACTATTACAAAGAGCAGAGTTTGGAGACTGGAGTGCAGAAGGACGGTTACAGAGAAGAGGTTGGATACTAGGGTTTAGATTGATCTTACAGAGAGCAGAAGTTGAAGACTAAGGTTCAAATGGACTGTTGCAGAGAGCAGAGTTTGGAGACTATGGTGCAGAAGGATCTTACAAAGAGCATAGTTTTGAGACTGTGGTGCAGATGAACTGTTACAAGGAGCAGAGGTTTATCACTGCTGTGCAGAAGGATCTTTTCAGAGAGAAGAGTTTGGAGACTGTGATGCAGAAGGCCTGTCACAGAGAGCAGAGTTTGGATACTGCGGTACAGAAGGACTGTTACAGAGAGCAGAGATTTGATACTGGGGTTCAGATGGACTGTTACAGAGGACAGAGTTTGGAGACTGGGGTGCCGCAGGACCCTCGCAAAAAGCAGAGGTTAGAGACTGCGATGGAGAAGGAATGTTAGAGAGAGCAGATTTTGTAAACTGGAGTGCAGAAAGATCTTACACAGAAAGCGGTTGGAGACTGTGGTGCAGAAGGACTGTTGCAGAGAGTAGAGTTTTGAGACTAGGGTCCAGAGGATCGTTGCAGAGAGCAGAGGTTGGAGACTTGGGTGCAGAAACACTGTTGCAGAGAGCAGAGGTTGGAGACTGGGGTGCAGAAGGATTGTTGCAGAGAGCAGAGGTTGGAGACTGGAGTGCAGAAAAACTGTTGCAGATAGCAGAAGTCTGAGACTGAGGTGCAGAAGGACTCTTACATAGAGCACAGGTTGGAGACTGAGGTGCAGAAGGATAGATACAGAGAACAGAGGGTGGAGACTATGGTTCAGACAGACTGTTACAGAAAGCAGAGGTTGGAGACTGGGGTGTAGAAGGAACGTTACAATGAGCAGAGTCTGGAGACTGCGGTACAGAAGGACTGTTACAGAGAGCAAATCTTGGAGACTGGGGAGCAGAAGGACTGTTGCAGAGGATAGACGTTGGAGACTCGGGTGAAGAAGGAATGTTACAGAGAACAGAGTTTGGAAACTGGCGTGCACAAGGATCTTACAAAGAGAAGAGGTTGGGGACTGTGTTGCAGAAGGACTGTTGCAGAGAGCAGACATTGGAGACTGGGGTCCAGAAGGATCGTTGCAGAGAGCAGAGTTTTGAGACTGGGGTGCAGAAGGACTGTTAAAGAGAGCAGATGTTGAAGACTGGGGTGCAGAAGGACTGTGGCAGAGAGTAGATTTTAGAGACTGGGGTGAAAAAAAACTGTTACACAGAGCAGAGGTTGGAGACTGAGGTGCAGACGGACTGTTACAGAGAGCAGAGTTTGCAGACTGGAGTTACGAAGGACTGTTACAGAGAGCAGAGGTTGGAGACTGGGGTTCAGATGGATCTTTCAGAGAGCAGAGTTTGGAGACTGGGGTGCAAATGACTGTTGCAGAGTGCAGAATCTGAAGACTAGGGTGGAGAAGAATCGTTGCAGAGAGAAGAGGTTGGAGACTGGGGTGCAAAAGGCCTGTTACAGAGAGCAGAGTTTGGAGACTGGGTGGCAGAAGTCCTGGTACAGAGAGCACAGGTTGGAGACTGTTGAGCAGAAGGACTGTTACAGAGTGCAGAGTTTGAAGACTGGGTTGCAGAAGGATCTTACACAGAGCAGAGTTGGGAGACTGAGGTGCAGAAGGACTGTTACAGAGAGCAGAGGTAGGAGACTGGGATGCAGAAGGGTCGTTGCAGAGAGCAGATTTTTCAGACTTAGGTACAGAAGAACTGTTTCAGAAAGGAGACTTTGGACACTGCAATACAGGAGGACTATTACAGAGAGAAGAGTTTGGAGACTGGGGTAGAGAAAAAGTGTTTCAGAGTGCAGATGATGGATACTGGTGTGCAGAAGAACTGTTGCAGAGAGCAGAGTTTGGAGACTGGGGTGCAGAAGAACTGTCGCAGAGAGCAGAGGTTGGAGACTGAGGTACAGAAATAATGTTACAGATAGCAAAGTTTTGAGACTGGGGTGCAGAATTACTGATAGAGAAAGCAGAGGTTGAGTCTGGGGTGCAGAAGGACCGTTACAGAGAGCAGAAGTTGAAGACTGTGTTTAAGAAGGACTGTTGCAGAGAGCAGAGGTTAGAGAATGGGGAGCAGAATTAAGGTTACAGAGATCAGAGGTTGGAGACAGAGTTGCAGAAAGACTCTTACAGAGAGCAGAGTTTGGAAACACTGTTGCAGAAGGACTGATACAGAAAGCAGAGTTTTGAGACTCTGGTGCAGAAGGACCATTACAGAGAGCAGACGTTGGAGACTGCGGTATAGAAGAACTGTTAAAGAGAGCAAAGGTTGGAGACTGATGTTCAGAAGGACTGTTGCAGAAAGCATAGGTTGGAGACTGAGTGCAGAAGGATAGATACAGAGAGCAGAGGTTGGAGATTGGTATTCAGAAAGACTGATTCAAAAATCAGAGGTTGGAGACTGGGTTGCAGAAAGACCTTTACAGAGAGCAGAGGTTGGGGACAGCGGTACATAAGGACTGTTACAGAGAGCAGAGGTTGGAGACAGCGGTGCAGAAGGACTGTTCCAGAGAGCAGAGGTTGGAGACTGGGGAGTAGAAGGACTGTTGCAGAGAACAGAGGTTGGAGACTGGGTTGCAGCAGGACCGTTAAAGAAAGCAGATGTTGGAGACTGGGTTTGAGAAGGAATGTTACAGAGAGCAGAGTTTAGAAACTGGGGTGCAGAAGGACCTTACAGAGAGAAGAGTTTAGAAACTGGGGTGCAGTAGAACCTTACAGAGAGCACAGGTTGGAAAAAGGGGTGCAGATGGACTGTTGAGGAGAGGAGAAGTTGAAGACTGGGGTGCAGAAGGATCGTTGCAGAGAGCAGATGTTGGAGACTGAGGTGCAAAAAGACTGTTACAGAGAGCAGAGTTTGGAGACTGGGGTGCAGAAGAACTGTTACAGAGAGCAGAGTTGATAGACAACGTTGCAGAAGGATCTTAGAGAGAGCAGAGATTGTAGACCGAGGTGCAGCAGGAGTGTTACAGAGAGCAGAGGTTGGAGACTGGGGTTCAGAAGGCCTATTACGGAGAGCAGAGTTTGGAGAACGGCTCCAGAAGAACTGTGACAGATGGCAGAGTTTGGAGACTGGTTTGCAGAAAAATCTAACAGAGAGCAGATGTTGGAGACTGATGTGCAGAAGGACTGTTGCAGAGAGCAGGGTTTGCAAACTGTGGTGCAGAAAGATCATTGTAGAGAGCAGAGGTTTGATACTGGGGTGCCGAATAACTGTTACCGAGAGCAGAGTTTTTATACAAGGTTGCAGAAGGATCTTACAGAGAGCAGAGATTGTAGACCGAGGTGCAGGAAGACTGTTACAGACAGCATATTTTGGAGACTGGGGTGCACAAGAATCGTTGCAGACAGCAGAGTTTCCAGACTGAGGTTCAAAAGGACCGTTGCTGAGAGGAGATGTTGGAGACTTGGGTGCAGAAGGACTGTTGCAGAGAGCAGATGTTGGAGACTGGGATGCAGAAGGATCGTTGCAGAGAGCAGAGGTTGGACACTGGGGTGCAGAAGGTCTGTTAAATAGAAAAAATGTTTAAGACTTGGGTGTAGAAAGACTGTTGCAGAGAGAAGAGTTTGGAGACTTGGGTGCAGAAGGACTGTTGGAGAGAGCAGAATTTGGAGACTGAGATGCAGAAGGACTGTTACAGAGAGAAGGGTCTGGAAAGTCTGGTGCAGAAGAACCGTTAAATAGAGCATATTTTGGAGACTAGGGTACAGAAGGACTGTTTCAGAGAGCAGATGTTTTATATTGTGGTTCAGAAGAACTGTAGTAGAGAGCAGAGGTTAGAGAATGGGGTGCAGAAGTAAGGTTGCAGAGAGCAGAGGTTGGAGACTGAAGTGCAGAAGGACTGTTACAGAGAGCAGAAGTTGGAAACAGTTGTGCAGAAGGACTGATAAAGCAACCAGTGGTTTGAGACTGGGGTGCAGAAGGAACATTACAGAGAGCAGAGGTTGAAGACTGCGGTACAGAAGGACTGTTACCGAGAGCAGAATTTAGAGACTGGGGAGCAGAAGAACTGTTGCCGAGAAAAGAGTTTGGAGACTAGGGTGAAGCAGGACCGGTGTGGAATCCAGAGGTTGGAGACTGTGGTGGAAAATGAATGTTACTAGAGCAGAGTTTGAGAACTGGTATGCAGAAGAATCTTACAGAGAGCAGAGATTGGAGACAGGGGTGCAGAAGGACTGTTGAAGAGAGGAGACGTTTGAGACTGGGTTACAAAGGATCGTTGCAGAGATCGGAGGATGGAGACTGAGGTGCAAAAAGACTGTTATAGAGAATAGAGGTTGGAAATTGGGGTGCAAAAGGCCTTTTACAGAGAGCAGAGTTTGGAATCTAGGGTGCGGAATAACTGTTACAAAGAGCAGAGTTTTTAGACAAGGTTGCAGAAGGATCTTACAGAGAGCAGAGATTGTAGACCGAGGTGCAGCAAGACTGTTACAGAAAGCAGAGGTTGGAGACTGGGGTGCAGAAGGATCGTTGCAGACAGCAGAGTTTCCAGACTGAGGCTCAGAAGGACTGTTGCAGAGAGCAGATGTTGGAGACTTGGGTGCAGAAGGACTGTTGCAGAGAGCAGATGTTGGAGACTGGGATGCAGAAGGATCATTGCAGAGAGCAGAGGTTGGACACTGGGGTGCAGAAGGACTGTTACACAGAACAGATGTTGGAGACTGGGGTTAAGAAGGACTGTTGCAGGGAGCAGGTGTTGGAGACTTATGTTCAGAAGGATTGTTGCAGATAGCAGATGTTGGAGACTGGGGTGCAGAAGACTGATACAGTAAGCAGAGGTTGGAGACTGGGGTGCAGAAGGACCGTTATAGAGAGAAGAGTTTTGTGACTGCAATACAGGAGGACTGTAGCAGAGAGAAGAGGTCTGAGACTGGAGTGGAGAAGAACTGTTTCAGAGTGAAGATGTTGGACACTGGGGTGCAGAAGAACTGTTGCATAGAGCAGAGTTTGGAGACTGTGGTGCAGAAGAACTGTCCCAGATCACAGAAGTTGGAGACTGAGTTGCAGAAAAAATGTTACAGAGAGCAAATTTTGGAGACTGGGGTGCAGAATTACTAATAAAATAAGCAGAGTTTGAAGACTGGGGTGCAGAAGGACCGTTACAGAGAGCAGAGGTGGGAGGCTGCAGTACAGAAGGAATGTTACACAGAACAGAGTTTGGAGACTAGGGTACAGAAGTACTGTTGCAGAGAGCAGATGTTGTAGACTGTGGTTCAGAAGAACTGTAGTAGAGAGCAGAGTTTAGAGAATGGGGTGCAGAAGTAAGGTTGCAGAGAGCAGAGGTTGGAAACAGTGGTGCAGAAGGACTGATACAGAAAGCAGAGGTTTGAGACTAGGGTGCAGAAGGACTGTTACAGAGAGCAGAGGTTGAAGACTGTGGTACAGAAGGACTGTTACAGAAAGGAGATTTTGGAGACTGAGGAGCAGAAGAACTGTTGCAGAGAACAGAGTTTGGAGACTGGGGTGCGGCAGGACTGGTGCAGAATCCAGAGTTTGTAGACTGTGGTAGAAAAGGAGTGTTACAGAGAGCAGAGTTTGAAAACTGGGATGCAGAAGGATTTTACAGAGAGGTTGGAGACAGGGGTGCAGACGGACTGTTGAGGAGAGCAGTGGCTGAATACTGAGGTGCAAAAAGACTGTTACAGAGAGTAGAGGTTGGAGATTGGGGTCCACAAGGCCTGTTACAGACAGCAGAGGTTGGAATATCTGGTGCAGAATAACTGTTACAGAGAGCAGAGTTTTTAGACAAGGTTGCAGAATGATCTTAGAGAGAGCAGAGATTGTAGACCTAGGTGCAGCAGGAATGTTACAGAGAGCAGAGGTCGGAGACTGCGGTGCAGAAGGCATGTTACGGAGAGGAGAGTTTGGAAAAGGGGTGCAGAAAGACTGTTAGAGAGGGCAGAGTTGGGAGACTGTGTTGCAGAAGGATCTTAAAGAGAGCAGATGTTTGAGTCTGGGGTGAAGTAGGATTGTTGCAAAGAGCAAAATTTTAAGACTGAGGTGAAGAAGGACTGTTGCAGAGAGCAGATGTTGGAGACTGGGGTGCAGAAGGATCTTTACAGAGAGCAGAAGTTGGAAAATGGGGTGCAGAAGGACTGCTATAGAGAGCAGAGTTTGGAGACTGAGGTGCAGAAGGCCTGTTACGGAGAGCAGAGTTTTGAGACTGGGTGCAAAAGGACTGTTACAGAGCACAGAGTTTTGAGACTGGGTTTAAAAGCATCTTACAGAGAGCAGAAGTTTGAGACTGAGGTGCAGAAGGACTGTTGCAGAGAGCAGATGTTGGAGACTGCAGTATAGAAGGACTTTTGCAGAGAGCAGAGGTCCGAGACTAGTGTACACTAAGACTTTTTCAGAGAGCAGATTTTGGAGACTGTTGTTCAGAAGGACTGTTGCAGAGAGCAGAAGTTTGAGAATGGGGTGCAGAAAGACTTTTGCAGAGAGCAGAGTTTGGAGACTGAGGTGCAGAAGGACGGATAAAGAAAGCAGAGTTTGGAGATTGGCGAGCAAAAGGACCTCTACAGAGAGCAGAGTTTGGAGACTGTGGTACAGAAGGACTATTACAGAGAGCAGATTTTGGAGACTGGGTAGCAGAAGGACTGTTTCTGAATACAGAGGATGGAGACTGGGGTGCAGCAGGACCGTTGCAGAAAGCAGAGGTTGAAGAATGATGTGGAGAAGGAATATTACAGAGAGCAGATTTTGAAAACTGGCGTGCAGAAGGATCTTTCAGAGAGCAGAGTTTAGAGAATGAGGTGCAGAAGGATCGTTCCTAAAGCAGAGTTTGGACACTCGGGTGCAGAATGATTTTTGCAGAGAGCAGATGTTGGAGACTGGGGTGCAGAAGGATTGTTAATAGAGCAGATGTTGGAGACTGCGGTGCAGAAGGACTCTTGCAGAGAGCAGATGTTGTAGACTGAGGTGGAGAAGGACTGTTTTAGAGAAAGAGGTTGAATACTGGGGTACAGAAGAATTGTTGCAGAGAGCAGAGGTTTTAGACTGAGGTACAGAAAGATCGTTTCAGAGAGCAGAGGTGGAGACTTGGCTGCAGAAGGACTCTTACACAGAGCACACGTTGCAGACTGAATTACAGAAGGAATGTTGCAGGCAGCAGAGGTTGGAGACTGGGGTGCATAATGACTGTTGCAGATAGCAGAGTTTGGATATGAGGTTCTGAAGGACTGTTTCAGAAAGCAGAATTTTTAGACTGGGGAGCAGAAGGACTGATACAGAAAGCAGAGATTGGAGACTGAGGTGCAGAAGGGCAATTACAGAGAGCAGAGTTTGGAGAATGCGGTACAGAACAACTGTTACAGAGAGCAGAGGTTGGCAAATGGAGTGCAGATGGAGTGTTGCAAAGAACAGAGGTTGGAGACTGAGGTGCAGAAGGACTGTTACAGAGAACAGAGTTTTTAGACAAGGTTGCAGAAAGATCTTACAGAGAGCAGAGTTTTAAGCCCGAGGTGCAGCAGGACTCTTAAAGAGAGCAGAGGTTGGAGACTTGGGTGTAGAACGCCTGTTATGAAGAGCAGAGTTTAGAGAAGGGCTTCAGAAGGACTGTTACAGATGGCAGAGTTTAGAGACTTGGGTGCAGATGTTTACAGAGAGCAGATGTTGGAGACTGAGATGCAGAAGGACTGTTACAGAGAGTAGAGATTGGAGACTGAGTTTCAGAAAGATCATTGCAGACAACAGAAGTTGGAGACTTGGGTGCAGAAGGATCATTGCAGACCGCAGAGTTTCCAGACTGAGATGCAGAAGGACAGTTACACAGAGAAGAGGTTGAAGACTGAGGTGAGGAAGGACAGTTACAGAGAGCAGATGTTGGAGAAAGGGGTGCAGGACTGATACAGAGCAGAAGTTGATGACTCAGGTACAGAAGGACTGTTACAGAGAGCAGAATTTTGAGATTCAGGTGCAGAAGGATTATTGCAGAGAGCAGAGTTTTCAGACTAAGGTACAGAAAAACTGTTGCAGAGAGCATATGTTGGAGATTGGGGTGAACATGGACTGTTGCAGCGAGCAGAGGTTGGAGACTATGGTGCAGAGGGATCATTGCAGAGAGCAGAGGTTGGAGACTGGGGTGCAGAAGGCCTTTTACAGAGAGCAAAGTTTGGAGACTGAGGTGCAGAAGGACTGTTACAGAGAGTAGAGTTTGGAGACTAGGGTGGATAAGGACTTTTGGAAAGATCAGATGTTGGAGACTTGGGTTCAGAAGGACTGTTGCAGAGAGGAGGTTGAAAACTGGGGTGCAGATGAACTGTTGCAAGGAGGAGAGGTTCGAGATTTGGGTGCAGAGACTGTTGCAGAGAGCAGATGTTGGAGTCTGTCGGTGGAGAACGACTTTTGCAGAGAGAAGAATTTGGAGACTGAGGTGCAGAAGGACTGTTACAGAGAGAAGAGGTTAGAGACTTGAGTGCAGAAGGACTTATACAGAAAGGAGAGGTTGGAGACTGCGGTGCAGAGGTACCTTTACAGAGTGTAGAGGTTGGAGACTGGGGTGCAGAATAACTGTTGTAGAGAACAGAGGTTGGAGATTGGGGAGCAGAAGGACCATTGGAGAAAGCAGACTTTGGAGACTGGGTTTCAAAGGATCTTACAGAGAGCAGAGGTTTGAATCTGAGGTGCAGAAGAATGTTACAGAGAGCCAAGTTTGGAGACTGGGGTTCAGAAAAACTGATACAGAAAGCAGAGTTTGGAGACTGGGGTGCAGAAGGACCATTACAGAGAGCAGAGGTTTGAGACTGCAGTACAGAAGGTCTGTTGCAGAGAAAAGATTTTGGAGACTGGGTTGCAGAAGGAGTGATTCAGAGAGCATGGTTGAAGACTGGGGTGCAGAAGGGCTGTTGCAGAGAGAAGAGGTTGCAGAGTGAGGTGCATAAAGACTGTAACTGAGAGCAGAGTTTGGAGACTGTAGTGCAGAAGGACTGATACAGAAAGGAGAGGTTGGAGACTGGGGTGAACAAGGACCCTTACAGACAACAGAGGTTGAAGACTGTGGTACAGAAGAACTGTTTTGGCGAACAGAGTTTGGAGACTGGGGTGCAGAAGGACCGTTGCACATTGCAGAGTTTGGAGATTTGGGTGTAGAAGGCCTGTTAAAGAGAGAAAACCTTGGAGACTGGGGTACACAAGGACTGTTAAAATGAGCAGAGTTTGGAGACTGGGTAGTAGAAGAATCTTACAAAGAGCAGAGTTTTGAGACTCACGTTCAGAAGGAGTGTTACATAGAATAGAGTTTGGAGACTGGGGTGCAGGAGGATTGTTTCAGAGAGCAGAGTATTCAGGTGCAGAAGGACTACTGCAGACAGCTGATGTTCAAGACTGGGGTGCAAAAAGACTGTTGCAGAGAGAAGAGGTTTGAGACTTGGGTGCAGAATGATCATTCCAGAGAGCAGTGATTGTAGACTGGGGTGTAGAACGCCTGTTACAGATTGCAGAATTTGGAGAAGGGGTGAAGTAGGACTGTTACAGAGAGCAGAGTTTGGGGATTGGGTTGCAGAAGAATCTTACAGACAGCAGAGGTTAGAGACTGAGGTGCAGAAGGACTGTTACAGAGAGTAGAGGTTGGAGACTGAGGTGCAGAAAGACCAATGCAGAGAGCAGAGTTTGGAGACAGAGGGAAAGAAGAACTGTTGAAGAGCAGAGGTTGGAGACTTGGGTGTACAAGAACTGTTGAAGAGAGCAGAGGTTGTATATTGGGGTGCAGAAGGACTGTGGCAGAGAGCAGAATTTGAAGACTGAGGTTCATAAGGACTGTTACAGAGAGCAGAGGTTGGAGACTTGAGTGCAGAAGGACAGTTACAGAGAACAAAGGTTGGAAACTGCAGTACAGAAAGACTGTTACACAGAGCAGAGGTTGGAGAGTGGGGTGCAGAAGGATAGTTATAAAGAGCACAGTTTTGAGACTGGGGTGAAGAAGAAATGTTGCAGAGAGCAGAGGTTGGAGACTGGGATGCAAAACGTCTCTTGCAGAGAGCAGATTTTAGAGACTGGGGTGCAGAACGACCTTTACAGAGAGCCGAGGTTGGATACTGTGGTATAGGAGGACTGTTACAGGGATCAGAGGTTGGAGACTGGGGTGCAGAATAACTGTTGTAGAGAACAGAGTTTGGAGACTGGGGTTCAGAAGAACCATTGCAAATAGCAGAGGTTGGAGACTGGGTTTCAGAAGGATTATACAGAAAGTAGAGTTCGGCCACTTAGGTGCAGAAGCACTGTTGGAGAGAGCAGAGGTTGGCAATTGAGGCGCAGTAGGACTGTTGCAGAGAGCAGAGGTTAAAGTCTGAGGTTCAGAAGGACTGTTACAGAGAGCAGAGTTTAGAGACGGGGTGCAGAAGGACTGATACAGAAAGCAGATTTTGGAGACTGGGGTGCACAAGAACCGTTACAGAGAGCACAGGTTGGAGACTGCAGTACAGTAGGACGGTTACAGAGATAAATGGTTGGAGACTGGCGTGGTAAATGACTGTTGCAGAGAGTAGATTTTGGTGACTGGGGTGCAGTAGGACTGTTGCAGCGAGCAGAGGTTTAAGACTAGGGTGCAGCAGGACTCTTTCAGAGAGCAGAGGTGGCAGAGTGAGTTACAGAAGCACTGATACATAGAGCAGAATTTGGAGACTGTGGTGCAGAAGGACTAATACAGAAAGCAGAGCTTGGAGAATGGGGTGCAGAAAGACCCTCACAAAGAGCAGAGTTTGGAGATTGATGTGCAGAAAAACTGGTACAGAGAGCAGAGGTTGGAGACTGGTGTGGAGAAGGAATGTTTCAGAGTGCAGTGTTCAGAGACTGGGGTGGAGAAAGACTGTTGTAGAGAGCAGATGTTTGAGACTGGGGTGCAGATTTACTATTGCAGAGAGCAGATGTTGGAAACTGGGGTGCAGTAGGACTATTGCAGAGAGCAGAGGTTGCAGACTAAGGTGCAGAAGGACTGTTAAAGTGAGCAGGGTATGGAGACTGTAGTGCAGAATGATTGTTACAGAGAGAAGATTTTGGAGACTGGGGTGAAGAATTATCTTAGAGAGAGCAGAGGTTGGAGACTGGGGTGCAGAAAAAGCTTTACAGAGAGCAGAGGTTGTAGATGAGGTGCAGAAGGACTGTTATAGAGAGCAGAGGTTGGAGACTGGGGTGAAGAAAGACTGATACAGAGAGCAGAGTTTGGAGAATGTGGTGCAGATGGACTGTTTAAGAGAGCAGAGTTTGGAGACTGCGGTACAGCAGGATTGTTACAGAGAGCAGAGATTGTAGACTGTGGTGCAGAAGGACTGTTTCAGAAAACAGAGGTTGGAGACTGGTGTGCAGAATGACTGTTACAAAGAGCAGATTTTTGAGACTGGTGTTCAGAATTACTGTTACATAGAGTAGATGTTGGAAACTGCGGTGCAGAAGAATCTTACAGAGAGTAGAGCATGGAGACTAGGGTGCAGAAGGACTGTTGCAGAAAGGAGAGGTTGGAGACAGGGGTGTAGAATGATCGTTGCAGAAAGAAGAGTTTTGAGACTTGGATGCAGAAGGCCTGTTAAAGAGAGCAGAGTTTGAAGAATGGGGTGCAGAGTGATTGTTATAGAGAGCAGAGTTAGGAGACTGGGTGGCAGAAGGATCTTCCAAAGAGCAGAGTTTGGAGACTGAGGAGCAGAAGGACTGTTACAGAGAGCAGTGGTTGAAGACTGTGGTCAGAAGGATAGTGCAGAGAGCAGAGGTTTCAGACTGAGATGTAGAAGGACTGTTACAGAGAGCATAGGTCGGAGACTGAGGTGCAGAAGGAGTGTTACATGGAGCAGATTTTAAAGACTGTGTTGCAGAAGGATCTTACATAGAGCATAGTTTGGAGATTGAGGTGCAAAGGATTGTTGCAGAGAGCAGATTTTTCAGACTAAGATGCAGAAGGACTGTTGCAGAGAGCAGATGTTGTAGACTGGGGTGCAGAAAGACCGCTACAGAGAGCAGAGGTTGAAAACTGGCTTGCAGAAGGCCTGTTACAGAGAGCAGAGTTTTGAGACTGTTCTGCAGAAGGATTGTTACAGAGAGCAGAGTTTTGAGTATGGGTTTCAGAAGGATCTTACAGAGAGAAGTGGTTGGAGACTGAGGTGCAGAAGAACTGTTGCAGAGAGCAGAGTTTGGAGAATAGGTTACAGAAGGACTGTTGCAGAGAGTAGATGTTGGAGACTGTTGTTCAGAAGGACTGTTTCAAAGAGCAGAGGTTGGAGAATGGGGTGCAGAAGAACTTTTGCAAAGACCAGAGGTTGGAGACTGAGGTGCAGAAGGACTGTTACACAGAGCAGAGGTTGGAGACTGTTGGAGACTGGGGTGCAAAAGGACCTTTACGGAGAGCAGAGTAATGAGACTTCGGTATAGAAGGACTGTTCCAGAGACCAGAGTTTGGATATTTGAGAGCAGAAGGACTGTTGCAGAGGACAGAGGTTAAAGACTGGGGTTCAGCTGGACCGTTGCAGAAAAAGCAGATTTTTGAGACTGGTGTTCAGAATTACTGTTACATAGGTTGGAGACTAGGGTTCAGAAATAATTTTACAGAGAGCAGAGTTTGGAAACTGGGGTGCAGAAGGATCTTACAGAGAGCAGAGTTTGGAGATTGATGTGCAGTTGGATTCTCACAGAGAGCAGAGTTTGGAGACTGGCGTGCAGAAGTACTGTTGAAGAGATCAGAAGTTGGTAACTAGGGTGCAGACGGACTGTTGCAGAGAGCAGAAATTGTAGACTGGGGTGCAGAAGGACTGTTGCAGAGAGCAGGGTTTGGAGACTGAGGTGAAGAAAGACTTTTATATAGAGAAGAGGTTTGAGACTGTGCTGCCGAAGGACTGTTACAGAGAGCAGAGTTTGGAGACTGGGTTCCCGAAGAATCTTACAGTGAGCAGAGGTTGGAGACTGAGGTTTAGTTGGACTGTTAAAGAGAGCAGTGGTTGGAGTCTGGGTTGCAGAAGGATCTTGGAGAGCAGAGGTTTCAGACTGAGGTGCAGAAACATTGTTACAGAGGGCAGAGATTGGAGGCTGAGGTGTAGAAGGACTGTTACAGAGAGCAGAGTTAGGAGACTGAGGTTCAGAAGAACTTTTACAGAAAGCAGAGGTTGGAAATTGGGGTGCAGAAGGACCGTTACAGAGACACGAGTTTGGAGACTGCGGTATAGAAAAACTGTTACAGAGAGCAGAGGTTTGAGACTGGGGTGCAAAAGACTGTTACAGAGAGTAGACGTTGGAGACTGAGGTACAGAAGAATTGTTAAAGAGAGCAGATGTTGGAGACTGGGGTGCAGAAGGACTGTTTCAGATAGCAGAGGTTGAAGACTGGGGTGTAAAAGAACTGTTGGAGAGAGCATAGTTTGGAGACTGGGTGCAGAAAGAATGTTGCAGAGAGCAGAGTTTGGAGACTGAGATGCAGGAGTGTTATTGAGATCACAGGTTAGAGACTGGGGTTCAGAAAGACTGATAGAGAAAGCAGAGGTCGGAGACTGTGATGCAGAAAGAAAATTACAGAGAGAAGACTTTGGAGACCGCAGTACATGAGGCCTGTTACAGAGAGCAGAGGTTGGAGACTGCGGTTAAGAAGGACTGTTGCAGAGAGAAGAGGTCGGAGACTGGGGTGCAGAAGAACTGTCGCAGAGAGCAGAGGTTGGAGACTGAGGTGCAGAAGGAATGTTACAGAGAGCAGAGGTTGGAGACTGGGGTGCAGAAGTACTGATACAGAGAGCAGAGGTTGGAGACTGTCGTGCAGAAGGACCATTAGAGAGAGCAGAGTTTGGAGACTGCAGTACAGAAAGACTGTTACAGTGAGGATACGTTGGAGACTAAGGTAGAGAAGGACTGTTCCAGAGAGCAGATGTTGGAAACTGTGGTTCAGAATGACTGTTGCAGAGAACAGAGTTTAGAGAATAGGGTGTAGAAGGACTGTTACTGAGAGCACAGTTTGGAGACTATGGTGCAAAAGGATCTTACAGACAGCTTAGGTTGGAGACAGAGGTGCAGAAGTAATTTTGCAGAGAGCAGAGGTTGGAGACTGAGGTGCAGAAGGACTGTATAGAGAAAAGTTTGGAGATGGGAAGAAGAAGGATTGTTACAGAAAACAGAGGTTGGAAACTCAGGTGCAGCAGTACCATTGCAGAAAGCAGAGGTTGAAGACTGTGGTGAAGAAAGAATGTTACTGGGAGCAGAGTTTTGAAACTGTGGTGCAGAAGGATATTACAGAGAGCAGGTTGGAGACAGGGATTCAGAAAAACTGTTGCATAGAGCAGATGTTGGAGACTGGGGAGCAGAAGGGTCATTGCAGAAAGCAGAGGTTAGAGACTGGGGAGCAGAAGGACTGTTACAGAGAGAAGAGTTTGGAGACGGAGGTGCAGAAGAATCGTTGCTGAGAGCAGAGGTTGGAGACTGAGGTGCAAAAGGACTGTTACAGAGAGTAGAGGTTGGTGATTGGGGTGCAAAAGGCCTTTTAAAGAGAGCAGAGGTTCGAGACTAGGTTGCAGAAGAACTGTTACAGATAGCAGAGTTTTTAGACAAGGTTTCACAAGGATCTTACAGAGAGCAGAGGTTGTAGACCAAGGTGCAGCAGGACTGTTAAAAAGAACAGATGTTGGAGACTAGGGTGCAGAAGGATCGTTGCAGAGAATAGAGTTTTCAGATTCAGGTGCAGAAAGAATTTAGAAAAGAGTAGATGTTGAAGACTGGCTTGCAGAAGGAATGTTTTAGAGAGCAGAGTTTGTAGATTGAGGTGCAGAAGCACTGTTACAGAGAGAAGAGGTTGGAGAATTAGGTGCAAAAGGCCTGTTACAGAGAGCAGAGTTTAGAGACTGGGGTGCAGAAGGATGGTTACAGAAAGCAGGGTTTGGAGACAGGGTTGCAGAAGGATCTTACAGAGAGCAGAGGTTGGAGACCTAGGTATAACAGGACTGTTACAGAGAGCAGAGGTTGGAGACTGGAGTGCAGAAGGATCGTTGCAGAGAAAAGAGTTTTCAGATTGCGGTGCCGGAGGACTGTTGCAGAGAGCAGAGTTTGGAGACTGAGGTGCAGAAGGACTGTTACAGATAGCAGAGGTTGGAGACTGCCATTCAGAAAAACCGTACAGAGAGCAGATTTTGGAGACTGCACTACAGAAGGACTGTTACAAAGAGCAGAGTTTGGAGACTGGGGTGAAAAAGGACTTTTGCAGAGAGCAGAGGATGGATATTGGGGTGCAGAAGGATCGTTTAGAGAGCAGAGTATTGAGACTGGGGGTGCAAAAGGACTGTTACAGAGAACAGAGTTTGGAGAAGGGGTTCAGAAGGCCTGTTACCGAGGGCATACTTTGGAGACTGGTTTGCAGAATAATCTAACAAAGAGCAAATGTTGGAGACTGAGGTTCAGAAGGACTTTTACAGAGAGTAGAGGTTGGAGACTTAGGAGCAGAAGGACTATTGTAGAGAGCAGAGTTTGGAGACTGAGGTCCAGAAGGATTGTTACAGAGATCAGAGGATGGAGACTGGGGTGCAGAAGGACAGTTACAGACAGCACAGATGGAGACTGGGGTGCACAAAGACTGTTACTGAGAGCAGAGGTTGGAGAATGGGGTGCAGAAGAACTGATACAGAAAGCAGACGTTGGAGACTGGGGTGCAGAAGGACCGTTACAGAGAGCAGAGTTTTGAGACTGCCATACAGAAGGACTGTTACAGAGAGCAGAGGTTAGAGACTGAGGTGCAGAAGGAGTGTTCCAGGGAGTAGCGGATTGAGACTTTGGTGCAGGAGGACTCTGGCAGAGAGCACAGTTTGGAGACTGAGATGAAGAAAGACTATTACAGAGAGCAGAGGTTTAATACTAGGGTGCAGAAGGACCGTTACAGAGAGCATATTTTGGAGACTGCACTACAAGTGGACTGTTACAGAGAACTGAGGTTGGAGAACGGGTGCAGAAGGACTGTTAGAGAGGTCAGAGTTTACAGACTGGGATGCAGAAGGATCTTACAGAGAGCAGATGTTTGAGACTGAGGAGCAGAAGCACTGTTACAGAGAGAAGAGGTTGGAGACTGAGGTGCAGAAGGACTGGTACAGAGACCAGAGGTTTAAGGCTGGGGTGCAGAAGGACTTATACAGAAAGCAGACGTTGGTGACCTGGGTGCAGAAGGATTGTTGCAGAGAGCTGAGGATGAAGACTGGGGTGGAGTAGGACTGTAGCAGAGAGCAGATGTTGGAGACTGGGGTGCAGACGGACTTTTGCAGAGAGCAGGGATTGGAGACTGGGGTGCAGAAGGACTATTGCAGAGAGTAGAGGTTGCAGACTGAGGTGCAGAAGGACTGTTACAGAGAGCAGAGTTTGGAGAATATGGTGCAGAATTACTGATACAGAAAGCAGAGGTTGGAGACTGGGGTGCAGAAGAAACCTTACAGAGAACAGAGGTTGGAGACTGCGGTACAGAAGGACTGTTACAGAGAGCAGAGGTTGGAGACTGGGGTAAAGCATAAGTGTTGTAGAGAACAGAGGTTGGAGACTGGGGTGCAGAAAGACCATTGCAGAAAGCAGAGGTTGGAGACTGGGTTTCAGAAGGATCTTACAGAGAGAAAAATTCGGACACTGAGGTTCAGAAGAACTGTTGCAGAGAGCAGAGGTTGAAGATTGGGACGAAGAAGGACTGTTGCAGAGAGCAGAGGTTGAAGATTGGGACGAAGAAGGACTGTTGCAGAGAGCAGAGGTTTGAGTCTGAGGTCCAGAAAGTCTGTTACAGAGAGCAGAGGTTAGAGACCGGGGTGCAGTAAGACTGTTGCAGAGAGCAGAGGTTGCAGAGTAATGTGCAGAAAGACTGTTGTAGAGAACAGAGTTTGGAGACTCGGGTGCAGAAGGACCATTGCAGAAAGCAGAGGTTGGAGACAGGGTTTCAGAATGATCTTACAGAGAGCAGAGGTTAGACACTGAAGTGCAGAAGGACTGTTGAAGAGAGCAGAAGTTGGAGATTAGGACGCAGAAAGACTGTTGCGGAGAGAGAGGATGGAGTCTGACGTGCAGAAAAAAAGTTACAGAGAGCAGAGGTTGGAGACTGGGGTTAAGAAAAACTGATACAGAAAACAGAGTTTGGATAATGGGGAGCAGAAGGATCCTTACAGTGAGCAGAGTTTGGAGACTGTAGTACAGAAGGACTGTTACAGAGAGCAGAGGTTGGAGACTGGGGTCGAGAAGGACTGTGGCAGAGAGCAGATTTTGGAGACTGGGGTGCAGAAGAACTGTTACAGAGAGAAGAGGTTAGAGATTTGGGTGCAAACGGCCTGTTACACAGATCAGAATTTGGAGACTGGGGTGCAGAAGGACTTTTGCAGAGAGCAAGGATGAAGACTGGGGAGCAGAAGGACTGTTGCAGAGAGCAGAGGTTTCACAGTGAGGTGCAGAAGGACTTTTACAGAGCAGAGTTTTGAGACTGTGTTGCAGAAGGACTGATACAGACAGCAGAGGTTGAGAATTGGAGTGAAGAAGGACCCTTAAAGAGAATAGAGGTTAAAGACTGTGGTACAGAAGAACTGTTGTGGAGAACAGAGATTGGAGACTTCTGTGCAGAGGGACCATTTTAGAGAGCAGAGTTTTGAGACCGGGGTGCAGAAGAAATGTTACAGAGAGAAAAGTTTGGAAACTGGGTTGCAGAATAATCTTACAGAGAGAAGAGTATGGAAACTGGGGTGCAGAAGGAGTGTTGCAGAGAGCAGAGTTTGGAGCCTTGGGTGTAGAAGGATCGTTGCAGAGAGCAGAGTGTGGAGACTGGGGTGCCAAAGAACTTACAGAGATAAGAGTTTGGAGACTTGGGTTCAAACAGCCTGTTACACAGATCAGAGTTGGGAGACTGGGGTTCAGAAGGACTCTTACAGAAAGCTGAGTTTGGAGACTAGTTTTCAGAAAGATCTTACACAGAGAAGAGGTTGGAGACTGAGGTGCAGAAGGACTGTTACAGAGAGTAGAAGTAGTAGACTGAGGTGCAGAAAGACCATTGTCAAGAGCAGGGTTTGGAGACTGAGGTGCAGAAGGACTGTTACAGAGAGTAGATGTAGTAGACTGAGGTGCAGAAAGACCGCTGCCAAGAGCAGGGTTTGGAGACTGAGTTGCAGAAGGACTGTTTCAGAGAGAAAAGGTTGGAGACTTAGGTGTAGAAGGACTCTTGAAGAGAGAAGAGGTTGGAGATTGGGGTGCAGAAGGACTGTTGCAGAGAGCAGAATTTGGAGTCTGAGGTGCAGAAGGACTGTTACAGAGAGCAGAGCTTGGAGACTTGAGTGCGGAAGGACTGATAAAGAAAGCAGAGGTTTGAGACTGGGGTGAAGAAGGACCATTACAGAGAGAAGTGTTTGGAAACTGCAGTCCAGAAGGACTGTTACAGAGAGCAGAGGTTGGAGTGGAGAAGATCGGTTCCAGAGATCATATGTTGGAGACTGGGGTGCATTAGGATTATTGCAGAGAGTAGAGGTTGGAGATTGGGGTGTAGAAGAACTGTTGTAGAGAGTAGAGTTTGGAGACTGGGGTGCAGAAGGACCGTTACAGAGAGGAGAGGTAAGAGACTGAGGTGCAGAATGATTGTTACAGAGTGCAGAGGTAGGATACTGGGGTGCAGAAGGTTGACCCAGAGAGTAAAGGTTGGAGACTGGGGTGAAGAAGGCCTGTTACAGATAGCAGAGTTTAGAGACTGAGGTGCTGAAGGATCCTTACAGAGAGCTGAGTTTGGAGACTGAGGTTCAGAAGGACTGTTACAGAGAGCAGAGTTTGGAGATTGGGGTGCAGAAGAACTGTTACAGAGAGCAGAGGTTGGATACTGTGGTGCAGAAGGCCTGTTACAGAGAGCAGAGTTATGAGACTGAGATGCAGAAGGATTGTTACTAAGAGCAAAGGTTGGTAACTGGGGTTCAGAAGGACAGTTAGAGAGAGCACAGCTTGGAGACTGGGGTGAAGAAGAAATGTTGCAGAGAGCAGAGGATGGAGACTGGGGTGCAGAAAGACTGTTGCAGAGAGCAGAGTTTGGAGACTGTGGTACAGTAGGACTGTTACAGAGAGTATTGCCTGGAGACTGGGGTGCAGAAGGAATGTCACAGAGAGTACAATTCGAAAACTGGGGTGCAGTAAGATCTTATAGAGACCTGATGTTGGAGACTGGGTGCAGAAGGACTCTTGCAGAGAGCAGATGTTGGAGACTGGGGTGCAGAAGGATCGTTGCAGAGAGTAGAGGTTGGAGACTTGGGTGTAGAAGGACTGCTGCAGAGAGCAGAGGTTAGAGACTGAGGTGCAGAAGGACTGTTAGAGAGAGCAGAGGTTAGAGACTGGGGTGCAGAAGGACCCGTACTGAGAGCAGAGTTTGGAGACTGCGGTACAGAAGGACTGCTACGGAGAGCAGAGTTTGAAGACTAGGGTGCAGTAGGACTATTGCAAAGAAAAGTGTTTGGAGACTGGGGTGCAGAAGAAATGTTGCAGAGCACAGAGGTTAGAGACTGAGGTGCAGAGGGTCGTTACAGAGATAAGAGGATGGAGACTGGGGTCCAGCAGGCCTGTTACAGAGAGCAGAAGTTGGAGAGTAGGGTGCAGAAGGATCATAGCAGAGAGCAGAGTTTGGAGACTGAGGTGCAGAAGGATCCTTGCAGAGAGCAGAGGTTTGAGACTGTGGTGCAGAACAATTTTACAGAGAGCAGAGGATGAAGACTGGGGTGCAGAAGGACAGTTACAGAGAGCATAGATGGAGACTGAGGTTCAGAAGAAATGTTGCAGAGAGCAGAAGGTGGAGACTGTGGTGCAGAAGGACTTTTGCAGAGAGCAGAGGTTGGAAACTGGGGTGCAGAAGAACTGATACAGAAAGCAGACGTTGGAGACTGGGGTGCAGAAGTACCATTACAGAGAAAAAAGGTTGGAGACTGCGGTACAGAAGGACTTTAACTGAGAGCAGATATTGGAGACTGTGGGGCAGAAGGACTGATGCAGAGAACAGAGGTTGGAGACTGGGGTGCAGAAGGACAGTTGCAAAGAGCAGAGTTTGGAGACTGAGGTGCAGAAGAATTGTTAGAAAACAGAGCTAGGATACTGGGGTGTAGAAGGAATGTTGCAGAGAGCAGAAAGGGAAGACTGAGGTGCAGAAAAACTTTTTCAGAGAGCAGAGGTTGAAAACTGGGGTGCAGAAGGACTTTTACAGAGAGCAGAGTTTGGAGACTAGGGTGCAGAATAACTAATATGGAAAAAAGGGTTTTGAATCTGGGGTGCAGAAAGACTGTTGCAGAGAATAGAGGTTGGATTCTGGGGTTCAGTAGGACTGTTGCAGAGAGCAGAGGTTGGAGACTGAGGTGCAGAGGGACTGTTATAGAGAGCAAAGTTTGGAAACCGGGGTGAAGAAGGATCTTACAAAGAGCAGAGGTCGGAGACTGGGGTGCAGAAGGATCATTGCAGAGAGAAGAGGTTTGAGACTGGGGTGCATTAGGCCTGTTACAGAGAGCAGCGTTTGGATACTGGGGTGCAGAAGACCTGCTAGAGAGAAGAGGTTGAAGACTTGTGTGCAGAAAGATTGTTATAGATAGGACAGTTTGGAGACTGGGGTGCAGAAGGATCATTGCATAGATCAGAGGTTTCAGACTGAGGCTTAGAAAAACTGTTACAGAGAGCAGAAATTGGAGTCTGAGTTGAAGAAGGACTGTTTCAGAGAGCAGATATTGGATCCTGGGGTGCTGAAGGATCATTGCAGAGAGCACAGGTTTGAGACTGAGGTGAAGAAGGCCTGTTACAGAGAGCAGAGGTTGAAGAGTGGGGTGCAGAAGGCCCGTTACAGAGAGCAGAGGTTGGAGACTGGCCTGCAGAAGGATTGTTACAGAGAGCAGAGGTTGAATACTGGGGTGCAGAAGGACCATTACAAAGAGCAAAGATTGAAGACGGAGGTGCAGAAGGTCTTTTACAGAGAGCAGAATTTGGATACTGGGGTTTAGAAGGACTGTTACAAAGAGTAGAGTTTGGAGACTGAGGTGCAGAGAGAAAAGGTTGGAGACGGGGGTGCACAAAACCTGTTAGAGAGAGCAGAGTTTGGAGACTGGGGTGCAGAAGACCTTGTACAGAAAGCAGAGGTTTGAGACTGGGGTGCAGTAGGATTGTTATAGATAGCACAATTTGGAGACTGGGGTGCAGAATTATCTGTCGGAGACCAGCTCCAACAGGGGGTCTCAGGAGACGAACGGATGGTGAGGAGTCGGCAATAGAGGGGGTGGAGAAAGAACACAGACACCAAAGTGAAGGTGTTGATCCCAATCTTTACTTGTGAAGTTGATCATATATACTTTTCATTTTGACAGGCTTACAGTACTTTGTGGTTACAAAACTGGAATCATTATTCAAACAAAACAAAATATTACATAGCTACAATTAGAATAGAATAATGTATCTTGGCTTATGCATAAGCAAGCATGTGTACTTTCAGTTCGCGTTTTGCTTTGAGCAGTTTCTGCTTAGTTAATTAGTTAATTAGTTAATAGTTAATTAGTTAATAGTTACAAATGTCCCAAACTATTGGCCTATACCTTGACTATTCTTTCTTGACTTACTGACTGGAACCGGTGCCATGGTTACGGCAAGGGGTTGACTTGTTATTACTTGTAATCAAACAAAAGTAAGAGCACAAACCATTGTGCACAGGAACAAGAACAAGTTGCCCAGTACTAAGCACTAATCTATCTTCTTAACATTAATTTTTCTTCTCTAGATTTTAATTTAATTTCTCAAAAACTTCCTTGACAGGAATACAGGGAGTTTTTCTTTAGACATTAACAATTTACACTCCACAGCTGAATCATTGCATTTAGAGCAAACAGATCTATGCTTTAGAAGTAGTTGCATTAATTGGGAAAGTCATGATTTTTCCTTCATACTTAATGGTCATATGAGAAATCAAAACTATTCTTATTAAAGGAATACAAAAACAAATCAGCCCATTCCCAGAAACATACTGCGCTCCTCCAGAGGATGGACGCCTTGCGCCATCCACCTCAGTAGGGCCTTGCCATTGCCTGAGTCAGGGGAGGGGCGCAGCAATTATCGTTGCAGAGAGCAGAGGTTACAGACTGAGGCTTAGAAGGACTGTTACAGAGAGCAGAGGTTGAAATCTTAGGTGCAGAAGGACTGTTACTAAAGCAGAGGTTTGCAATTGGCGTGCAGAAGGACCATTATAGAGAGAAGAGGTTGGAGACTGGGGTTCACAAAACCTGTTACAGAGAGCAGAGTTTGGAGACTGGCGTGCAGAAGACCTCGTACAGAGAGCAGACGTTAGAAACTGAGATGCAGAAAGATTGTTACAGAGAGCAGAGGTTCGAGACTGGGGTGCAGAAGGACTATTACAGAGTACGAAGTTCGGAGACTGAGGTGCAGAAGGACTTATACAGAGAGCAGAGGTTAGATACTGAAGTGCAGAAGGACTGTTACAGAGAGCAGAGTTTGGAGACTGAGGTGCAGAAGGACTGTTATAGAGAGCAGAGGTTTGAGACTGAAGTGCAGAAAAACTCCTACAGAGAACCGAGGTTTGAGACTGGGGTGCAGAAGGATCATTGCAGAGAGCAGAGGTTGGAGACTGAGGGACAGAAGGATCGTTGCAGAGAGCAGAGTTTCAGACTGTGATGCAGAAAGATCGTTACAGAGAGCAGAGGTTGCAGACTGGGGTGCAGAAGGACAGTTACAGAGAGCACAGATGGAGACTGGGGTGCAGAAGAAATGTTGCAGAGAGCAGAAGTTTGAGACTGGGGTGCAGAAGGACTGTTACTGAGAGCCGAGGTTGGAGACTGGGGTGAAGAAGAACTGATACAGAAAGCTGACGTTGGAGACTGGGGTCCGGAAGCACCGTTACAGAGAGCAGAGTTTGGAGATTGTGGTACAGAAGGACTGTTACAGAGAGCAGAGTTTGGAGACTGGGGTGCAGAAGGACTGATGTAGAGAACAGAGGTTGGTGACTGGGGTGCAGAAGAACCATTGCAGAGAGTAGAGTTTGGAGACTGAGGTGCAGAAGAATTTTTACAGAGAGCAGAGGTTGGAGACTTATGTGCAGAAGGACTGTTGCAGAGAGCAGAGGATGGAGACTGAGGTGAAGAAGAATCGTTGCCGAGAGAAGATGTTGGAGACTGGGTTGCACAAAGCCTGTTACAGAGTGCAGAGTTTGAAGAGTGGTGTGCAGAAAGTCTGTTACAGAGAGCAGAGTTTTGAGCCTGGGGTGCAGAAGCACGGTTACATATAGCACAGTTTCGAGACTGGGTTGCAGAAGGATCTTATAGAGAGCATTTTGGAGTCTGAGGTTCAGAAGTTTTGTTACAGAGAGCAAAGTTTGGAAACTGGGGTGCAGAATGATTGGTGGAGAGAGCATAGTTTTCAGACTGAGGTGAAGAAGGACTTTTTCACAGAGCAGATATTAGATTCTGGGGTGCTGAATAATCGTTGAAGAGAGCACAGGTTGGAGACTGGGGTGCAGAAGGCCTGTTACAGAGAGCAGAGGTTGAAGACAGGGGTGCAGAAGGCGTGTTACAGAGAGCAGAGTTTGGAGACTGGGGTGAAGAAAGACTGTTACAGAGAGCAGATTTTTAAGAATGGGTTGCAGCAGGATCTTACAGAGGGCAGATTTTGGAGACTGAGGTGCAGAAGGACTTTTATAGAGATTAGAGGTTGGAGACTTAGGAGCAGAAGGACTGTTGTAGAGAGCAGAGTTTGGGGACTGAGGTTCAGAAGGATTGTTACAGAGATCAGAGCGTGGAGACTGGGGTGCAGAAGGAGTGTAACAGAGAGCAGATTGGGGTTGCAGAAGAACTTTTACCGAGAGCAGATGTTGGAGACTGGGGTGCAAAAAAACTGTTGCAGAGAACAGAGTTTGGAGACTTAGGTGCAGAAGGACTGTTACAAAGATCAGCGGTCGGAAACTGGGGTGCAGAAGGACCATTGCAGAGAGCAGAAGTTGGAACCTGGGGAGAATAAGGATCGTTGCAGAGAGCAGATGTTGGAAACTGTGGTACAGAAGGACTGTTACAGAGAGCAGAGTTTTAAAAATGGGTTGCAGAAGGATCTTACAGAGAGCATATTTTGGAGACTAAGGTGCAGAAGGACTTTTACAGAGAGTAGAGGTTGGAGACTTAGGAGCAGAAGGACTGTTGTAGAGAGGAGAGGTTGGAGACTGAGGTCCAGAATGATTGTTACAGAGATCAGAGTGTGGAGACTGGGGTGCAGAAGGAGTGTTACTGAGAGCAGAGTTTGGAGATTTGGGTGCAGAAAAACTGTTACTGAGAGCAAAGGTTGGACACTGGGGTGCAGAAGGACTGTTGCAGAGAGCAGAGTTTGGAGACTTAGGAGCATAAGGACTGTTTTAGAGAGCAGAGGTTGGAGACTGATGTCCAGAAGGATTGTTACAGAGATCAGAGGGTGGAACTGGGGTGCAGAAGGAGTGTAACAGAGAGCAGAGTTTGGAGATTGGGGTGCAGAAAAATTTTTACCGAGAGCAGAGGTTTGAGACTGGGGTACAGAAGGACTTTTGCAGAGAGCAGAGTTTGAAGACTTAGGTGCAGAAGGACTGTTACAAAGAGCAGCAGTCGGTAACTGGGGTGCAGAAGGACCATTGCAGAGAACAGAAGTTGGAACCTGGGGAGAATAAGGATCGTTGCAGAGAGCAGATGTTGGACACTGGGGTGCAGAAAGACTGTTACAGAGAGCAGAGTTTTAAGAATGGGTTGCAGAAGGATCTTACAGAGAGCATATTTTGAAGACTGAGGTGCAGAAGGACTTTTACAGAGAGTAGAGGTTGGAGACTTAGGAGCAGAAGAACTGTTGTAGAGAGCAGAGGTTGGAGACTGAGTTCCAGAATGATTGTTACAGAGAGCAGAGTTTGGAGATTGGGGTGCAGGAGCATCGTTGCAGTGAAAAGTGGTTGGAAACTGGGGTGCAGAAGGGCTTTCACAGAGAGCAGAGGTGGGAGACTGAGTTCCAGAAGGATTGTTATAGAGAGCAGAGGTTGAAAACTGAGGTGCTGAAGGATCATTGCAGAGAGCAGAGTTTAGAGACTGGGGTGCAGAAGGATCGTTGCAGAGAGAAAAGGTTGGAGACTGGGGTGCAGAAGGCATGTTACAGAGAGCAGAATTTGGAGACTGGGGTGCATAAGACCTATTAAAGAAAGCAGAGTTTGAAGACTGGGGTGCAGAAAGATTGTTACAGATAGCACAGTTTGGAGATTGGGGTGCAGAAGCATCGTTGCAGAGCAGAGGTTTCAGACTGAGACTTAGAAAGACTTATACAGAGAGCAGAGTTTGGAATCTGAGTTTCAGAAGGACTGTTACAGAAAGCAGAGGTTGGCAATGCGCGTGTAGAAGGACTGTTATAGAGAGAAGAGGTTGGAGACTGCGGTACAGAAGGACTGTTCCAGAGAGCAGAGTTTGGAGACTGCAGTGCACAAGGAACTTGCAGAGAGCAGATGTTGGACACTGGGGTTGAGAAGGACTGTTACGAAAAGCAGACGTTGGAGACTAAGGTGCAGAAGAACTCTTACAGAGAGCAGAGGTGATGACTGGGGGGCAGAAGGACCATTACAGAGAGCAAATGTTGGAGACTTAGGTGCAGAATAACTTTTACAGAGAGCAGAGTTTGGATACTGGGGTGCAGAAACACTGCTACAGAGAGCAGAGTTTGGATATTGGGGTGCAGAAACACTGTTACAGAGAGCAGAGTTTGGAGACTGGGATGAAAAAGGATCTTCCAGAGAGCAGAGTCTGGAGACTGGTGTGCAGAAGGACTGTTGCAGAGAGCAGAGTTTGGAGACTGAGGTGCAGAACGATCCTTGCAGAAAGAAGAGGTTAGAGACTGGTGTGGAGAAGGACTGTTACAGACAGCAGAGGATGGAGACTGAGGTGCAGAAGGATCGTTTCCGAAAGTAGAGGTTGGAGACTGGGGTGCAGAAAGACCGTTACAAATTGCAGAGGTTGGATACTGAGGTGCAGAAATACTTTTACAGAGAGGAGAGGTTGGAGACTGGGGTGTCATAGGATTCTTACAGAGAGCAGAGGATGGAGACTGGGGTGCAGAAGGAGTGTTACAGAGAGCAGAGTTTGGAGATTGGGGTTCAGAAAAACTATTACAGAGAGCAGAGTTTGGAGACTGTGGTGCAGAAGGCCTGTTACTGAGAGCAGAGTTTGGAGATGAGGTGCAGAAGCATCGTTACAGAGAGCAGAGGTTGGAGACTGAGGTTCAGAAGGATTGTTACAGATAGCAGATTTTTGACACTGATGTGCAGAAGGACTGTTACAAAGAACAGAGCTTGGAGTATGGGGTGCAAAAGGACTGTTGCAGAGAGAAGAGTTTGAAGACTGGGGTGCAGAAGGATCGTTGCAGAGAGCAGAGGTTTGAGACTGAGGTGCAGAAGGATCGCTAAAGAGAGCAGAGTTTGGAGACAACGCTGCAGTAGGATAGTTACAGAGAGCACAGGATGAAGCCTGGGGTGCAGAAGAAATGTTGCAGAGTGCAGAGGTTTGAGACTGGGATGCAGAATTACTGTATCAGAGAGCAGAGGTTGGAAACTTGGGTGTAGGCGGACTGTTGCAGAGAGAAGAGGTTGGAGACTGAGATGCAGAAGGATCCTTGCAGAGAGCAGAGGTTGGAGACTCAGGTGTAGAAGGACTGTTGCAGAGAGCAGAGGTTGGAGACTACAGAGAGCAGTGTTTGGATACTGGGGTGCAGAAGGAATGTTACAGAGAGAACAGGTTGGAGACTGAGGTGTAGAAAGATAGATACAGAGAGCAGAGGTTTGAGAATGGGGTTAAGAAGGACCGTTACAGAGAGCAGATGTTGGAGACTGGGGAGCAGAAGGACTGTTGCAGAGAACAAAGTTTGGATACTGGGGTGCCGCAGAACACTTGCAGAAAGCAGAGGTTAAATACAGGGGTGAAGAAGGAATGTTACAGAGAGAAGAATTTGGAAACTGGAGAACAGGTTGGAGACTGAGGTGCTGAAGGATTTCACAGAGAGCAGAGTTTGGAGACTGTGGTGCAGAAGGACTGTTACATAGAGCAGAGATAGAAGAAATGGGTGCAGAAGGATCTTACAGAGAGCAGAATTTGGAGACTGAGGTGCAGAAGGACTATTGTAGAGATCAGAGTGTGGAGACTGGGGTGCAGAAGGACTGTTACACAAAGCAGAGGTTGGAGACTAGGGTGCAGAAGTATCGTTGCAGAGAGGAGAGTTTGGAGACTGGCATGCATAAGGCCAGTTACAGAGAAGAAAGTTTGTAGACTGGGGTGCAAAAGGACTGTTATACAGAGCAGTGTTTGGAGACTGGGTTGCTGAAGGATCTTACAAAGTGCAGAGCTTGAAGACTGAGGTGCAGGTGGACTGTTACAGAGAGCAGAGGTTGGGGATTGACGTGTAGAAGGACTGTTACACTCGAAGCCATGACTCCAAGGCTTATCTCCTGGGAACCTGTCCTGCTGCCTCCTGGAACCTCCTCGGGGAGACCCCGCAGGTACCCAGACTCCAGGCCCAACCTCCTTTCCTCCTTTCCTCTCCCCAGACACGCTCTTTCTCATTTTTTAATGTTTTAATGAGTGATCCCACTGCCACTCAGCTACCTCACAGACCAGGTCCCCTCTTGTGTCCTCGTCACCAGGACTTCAAAGTGCTCCACCCAGGGCTCCTCTTCAGAGCTTTTCCCCAAGCTCCAAATGTCACATCTTCAGTTACCAGATATTTCTTTTTAATCTTGTTTTGGCACCCAATTACTCTCCCACACTACATGAAGGAATTCTAACCAAAGCACATGGACTGTAGAAACTATTATGGCTTAGAAATAAGGTATCCCCCCACCAAAAGCTCAGGGTCAGCCACAGTAGCAGTGTTCAGAGGTGAAATGATTAGACTGTGAGACTTGTGACCTAATCTGTGGATCCATCCATTTTTTGGGTTAATTATCTGAAAGGCCCACTGTACTAAGAGGAGTGTGTGCAGGTGGAGTGTGGCCGGGGACATGCTCTGGGCAATCACATCTTGTCCCCTGCAAACTCTCTCCTCCCGTCCCCTCCCCCGCCCCAACCTTCTGGCTGCCATTATCTAGGAATGCTCCCCCCATTGTTCCCTTCCACCTCAGCGTCCCACCTCATTTCAGGTTGGCAGCAATGGGTCAGCTGGCTCCAGACCAAACCTCCAAGCCAGGAGGCCAGAGTGCATCTCCGCCTCTGGGTTGTTCTGGTCAGGACTGTGGTAACTGTGGCAACCATGGACTGACCCAGGGAGTAGGTGTTATGAGTGGATTGGACCCACAACCGTTTCCTAAATTCACAGATTCTGTCATTTTCAGAGCTCAAGCCATTTCCTTCTGGATGGCCTCTTTCCAGCCAGCCCTCACCAAGAATGCAGTCTAGTAGTGATTATTGAGATTCTCCAGCCGTCCTGGTCCTGCCCATTTGCACACCACAGCTAGCTCCTAGGCAGCCAGACCCATGGACCTCCTCCTGCCCACTGAGGAGAGAAGAGAGATTTTCTGAGGACCCTGTTAGAAGTCCATTCTTATTCTTTTTTACGGCCCACACTCAGAGGGCATGTTTCAGGCAGTCCTTCACATGCGTCTTTGAGAAATCAGACTCACAATGATTTTTGTGATTCTCTCCCAGGCTCCAATAACCACTGCTGTACTCCCTACATCTCTGAGATCAACTTTTTAGCTTCCACTAAGAAGTGAAAAACTGCTATTTCTCTTCATGTGTCTGGCTTATTTTACTTAATATAATGTCTCCCATGAGCTAGTTTTAAATAGAAACTGCACAACAAATTCTTTTATGTCAGATTTAAATTTTATTCTGAAGAGATAATTCGAAATGGTCACATATGTTTATGTAGGAAAATGTTGACTAAAATATTTATAGGACTGGAGATGATCTGAATGTTTAGCCAAAGGGGAGAGTTTAAGTTTACTTAAGAGAGATGTAAGCTTATTGATCATCTCAGTAGCTGCAGAAAAAGCATTTAACAAAATATAGCACCCCTACCTGTCAAAACAGTAGGAACAATAGTGACAGAAGAAACTTTGTAAAAGCATTGTTAAAGATATCTATGCTAAACCCAAGGCAGCATCATTCTAAGTAGAGAAAGGTTGGAAGCATTCACTCTAAACACTAGAAGAAGACAGGGTGCCCCCTCTTTCACCATTTCTATTCAACTTCATTTTTGAAATTGCCAGAGCCATTGGACAAAAGAAAGAAATTAAAGGTATACAAATAGGTCAAGAAGAATTCAAATCTCACTCTTTGCTGATAGGATCATGTCATCTTCTTAAATTTTTTATAGAGCATAATAGTTATACATAGAATTTGGGTTGATTTGTAAAAGATCCTAAGTGCATGGAATCTGATTTACTCCATTCAGTCCCCACCCCCCATCTCCCTCCCTTTCCCGCCCCCATTTTCCTTTCTCTACTGATCTTTCTTTGGGTCATTTATCTGTTAATTTCTGACTGGTGCTTTCTACATATACATACAGGTGCAGTCCCCTGTGATAGACTTCCATGTGCACATAACATGATCTGCATAAGACCTTTCACATTTCCTACCTTCCCAAACCTCTCCGCCCTCTCATTCTCCTTCTACTCCACTGATCTTCCCTGTATACTTAAGATAGCCAGTCCAACCCCATTTCATCAACTTCTTTCCTCTATTTTGCTCTGGCTCTGATAATTTCAACATTGTACAGGAATAGTTAACTTCTGCCTTTCTGAACACAGAGATCAAGATTGATGTAAAATGAGAAAAACTCTACATTGAAAAACACTGAAGGCAACACTGACTGCTTCTGCAGATGATGACTCTGCTTTGTAAATTTTTTTCTTAACATTTGCAATAAAAATAAACTTCTCTCCAAAAATCCTATGTTTACATAAAAGAACAACAGGAGACAGAGATTACTGAGACAGTGAAAAATGACTTCACACCATGATGAGGTCGAAAAGCTTTCTGTTGGGTTCTAGCAATTCTCTGGTTACTCCCACCCACCATCACCCCTGCAAATATGTGCGGCTCCATGGATATGATTTCCTGAAACCAGTCCCACACGTTATCATTCTCCAGGCTGCTTTTCATTCGATATTATTTTCCATGTTGCTGCAGATTAACAAGCCTGTTTGGGGTGCTCTCAGTCCATTCTCATCATGGTCTCTTTTTCTCCGTTTTGTAGCTATGACAACATTGGAAATGAGTAATCAATCATTTGTCACTGAATTCATCTTCTTGAAATTTTTCAACCACTTCAACCTACAGGGCTGGTTCTTCCTTCTCTTTCTGGTCATTTACCTGCCCACTCTCCTGGGAAATATGCTCATAATAGTGACCACCAGGGTCACTCCTGCTCTCCACACTCCAATGTACTTTTTTCTCAGCAATTTGAGCTCCTTGGACGTCTGCTAAACATCCACCATTCTCCCAGTATTGCTAGTGAACTTTTTCTGGGAGAAGAAAGCCATTTCGTATGAGGGCTGCTTTTCCCAGATCTACTTCTTGGTGACAAGTGCTGGCACCAAAGGCTTCTTACTGGCTGTGTGGCCAGTATGACTGCTGTGTGGCCACGTGCTGTCCTCCTCAGTACCCAGTCATCATGAGTGTGAAGGTCTGTGTTGGCCTGGTGACTGGGTCCTGGCTGTGTGGGCTGGTGAATATGGTCACACAAATGGTGCTGGCCATCACACTCACTCTGTTTGGGCCCCAGCAGATCAGCCACTTTCTCTGTGACACCCCATTGCTCCTGAAGCTCTCCTACTCAGACACCTCTGTCAACAAGTCTGTTGTCAGTTTCACAATGGGCCTGAGCCCCTGCCTCTTCACTGCAGACTCCTACACACTCATCATGATGGCCATCCTGGGAATCCCCTCTGCCCAGCAGGAGAAAGGCCTTCTCCACCTGTGCGTCCTCCCTCACTGTCGTGGTGGTCTTCTATGGAACAGCCAACTTCCACTAGGACAGGCCCAGAGAAGGCTGGACATGGACACCCTGGTCTCTGTGCTCTTCTGTGTGGTGACCCCCATGTTGAAGCCTATCATTCACAGCCTGAGAAGCAACGAGGTCCAGAGTGCCCTGAGGAAGCTGGCTGGGAGACAGACTGTATAGTGTGATTAGAACTAGATGATGGTTTCATTGTAGGAAATGTCTTAGTTGTAGAAATATGTGAACTCTTCAGCAGCAATTACAAGAGCGCTCTCTCCATTCACAGTGTCTCATTACCACTTTGGTGCCCCTCCAACCAGGGGAAGCACACTGTGCTAAGTATGTGACACATTTTGACCTTACTTGGGTTCTCTAATCCACAGGTATTTCAGAATATTTTTATTACTTTTCTCTCCAAAAAAAGCCTATACCCAAAGTAGTCAATCTCCTTTCCCCCAATATTGCAGCTCTAGCGAACACTAGTGAATGTGAAGTGCTATTTGCAATGTGACTTTGACTTGCATTTTCCTAATAGATCTTGATTCTAAGTTTTAAATAAACACCATTTCTGTGTTTCTCCTTCACATGTGGAAAGACCCATGTATACACTTGAGTTTCTGTGGATATTTTTAATGAAGTAATACCATATACGCCTTTTGGATCTGACTCCTTTCACTTAGGATGTTTGCAATTTTCAGTTATATTGTAGCTTGTATAAATATTTTAGTTTATTTCTCCTTACTGTGACTGATTTCCATCTTATGAAATTGCCACTTTTTTGTTGTTCATTTCCCACTGCATAGTAATTTTTAATTTGTGTCTGTGTAGGTGTTGTACTGCAGATTGAACCCGGAGCCTCCTGCACACTAAACAATGTTCTATCACTAAGCCAAAGCCCAACCCTTTTAAAAATTTTGTTTTGAGACAGGGTCTTGCAAATTTGCCTAGGTTGTCCCTGAATTTGTGATCCTCCTGCCTCAGCTTCTTGAGTAGCTAGATTACAGACCTGCCTGGTCATTTTCATTTTTTGATTAATATTAATAAGATTCATATATATAATATGAACATTATGTATAATATGAACATTATATGAACATTCATGTACAAATCATTGGTGGACAACTTTTTTATTTATCTTGAGTTTGTAAGTAGGAGTGGAAGAGCTGGATCGTTAACTCCATATTTCACTTTCTGAAGAAGTTCCAGATCATTTTCAGACCAGTGGAACCAGCTTAACTTATTATTAAGAGTGGTGAATAAAGCTTCTGATTTCCTCACTCCCTTAACAACACATCATTATCATTCCTTTTATTGTGACGACCCTGGAATGTGTGAAGTGCTTCATCAAATGTGCTTTAGCTTTTCCTTTCCCTGATGGCTAATCATTCTAAGATCTTTTAGGAGTACTGTTAATGTGTCTCTCCTAAGCATGAGGAAAACCGCATTGTATTATGGGAAATTTTAAGTTTTAGAGACTTACCTCTTTATCTAATACTTTTATTATTATTTTTGTGCAGTAAAATACTACAAGACTTTTGAGCTTGTTGTCTTTTCTTCATCTGTGCCCAAAAGAGCTGTTTGATGACTCCTTTTTTCCCCTACTTTTAAAATCCATAGCAAACAATTTCTTCACCAGGTTATGAGCATCAGCAGGATTATAAAATTAAGGGGCACGAAGTCATACAGGGTTTGGTAAGGGATCAGCCCTTAGTAGGAGTGGATCAGCTGAAGATAGTGGGGATGCTTTTAATATTGTGGCTTCTGATATCTGTCCATCTGGCAAAGTATGTAACATGAAGGAAAAACTTCATATGCTGTGCGAAATCCATCCCAATAAGTGTACACCCACTCTGACCCCTTCTCTCCCTAGTGGGAAGGGAAGGCAGTCTTGAGGTTTCAGCCACCCACAACTTCTTAGCAGAAATCTCACTCTGAACTTCACTCACCCCCGTCCCAGAAGAGAGAGGACGCTGATCTTCTCGCTGCATGCTGGGAACAGGTGATTGCCAAGACATTAATGAATCCAGCAGCAAATTAACTGCTCTCCATTATTGCAGTTGAACTCAAGCCATTGCCCTTGAGTTGTGTTTGCACACTGAGGAGTTCCATAGTGGCTGCAGAAGAAAGGCACCATGCATATTCCCAACAGGTCGGCCCCAGACTATATAAATGTCCATCACAGGAAAATGAATTGTGAGATTCAGAGAATTTTGACTCCTTCATGAGGCCACAGATATGCGACAGGCAACTCTCAGAATAAGAGGTCCGTTTTCTGGTGAATGGAGACCAAGAGCCAGTTTAACCAAGAGCTTTCTTTGCAGCCCAGGTGCTAGTATGGAGAGCACCAAGGGCCACACTAAAACCAGAAATCTACGCCTCTCTGTGAGAGTTGCTGGTAAGTAGTTTATTTACCATCACAATTTTCAAAAACACTATCCCAGAATCAGGATATACCTAAACCTTAAAAACATATTACAGAATACTGTACGTATTTTCATTACCATTTTGATGGCATTTATGTAATGAACTATCATAGCACCTTTTCTATGTGTGTCTAAGTTTCCACAATACTACTTGTATTGCCAGAGTAGAAATAACTTCAGAGGTTATCACAGAACCTGAGGAATTTAGCATGATGCCTCCAGTACTGGAAGAAAACCCAAAACATAACCAGAAACCCTGGGATTCCTAAATTCCTTAAGTGAGATGATGAGTGTGGAAAATTACTTATGGTAAACAATAGATAATGCTTAGTGTTAATCCTCTGCTTATGATGAGCAGGACAGAAAGGAATAATTTTTAGGGAAAAAGTATAGGGACACATTCCCATTATGATACAATATAGCATAACATTAGACCTACCAAAATACCTGTTTAAATAAAAATCATTATTGTAGAAGAAGTTATGTTTAGAAACGTATTCATTCACTAACTAGGGGATTTCATCTTTATCTTAAAACACATGGATGCTTGGGGAGGGGAGATGCAAGCAATTTATTAACTGTAATAAATCCCTGAAGCTTGTGAGTAATTTACTTCATACACAACCCCCCTCCTTTAGAAATATTATATTTTGGGGTCACTCATAAGTGACTTCATTCTCTGTCACCTGACTTTGAGATGACTGATTGGGAAAGAAAGATGCAGAGCTGCTTGTTCTGTGGGAATTGAGCCGATGGTCTCCATAAGGGATATGTTTAGGAGACAGAAGACACTGAGTTTCTCAGAAGCCACTGGGCTATGCTGCCTCACCTATGCCCACAGAGGCTTTATTTTTCTCAGCAAGATATCTGCACCAGAACCACTGAACAGATATGTCCTCTCGCCTCTGTCAAGTCTCTGTTAGATCCTTTAGGACCCACACAGTACCGTCTTTAAAGAATCTTTTAAAAACTATGCTCCATGGATGTACTTGACAGACCTTAATTTTTCAAACCTTTACTGAGTGCACATTTACAGAAGGTGTTGCCCTAGTGTTTAGAACACAATTGAGAGGCCCAACTAAGACCTGGAGGAGCGCGTATTTGAGATGGAATGAGGGGCTTTGACAAGTGTTAAGTGCTCCATTCCCAGAGCTGCCCAAGCAAACACTAAGGGAAAATAATGATAATTTGTAGATTACATAGAATTTTTACAAAGTTTCCTGCACATATTGAGTTCATCTTTCCATTAGATTGTAAGTTGGTTGAAGAACAGTGTCGGAGACCAGCTCCAACAGAGGGTCTCAGGAGACGAACTGATGGTGAGGAGTCGGCAAAAGAGGGGGTGGAGAAACAACACAGACACCAAAGTGAAGGTGTTGATCCCAATCTTTACTTGTGAAGTTGATCATATATACTTTTCATTTTGTTAGGCTTACAGTACTTTGTGGTTAAAAAACAGAAATCATTATTCAAACAAAAGAAAATATTATATAGCTCCAATTAGAATAAAAGAATGTATCTTGGCTTATGTATAAGCAAGCATTTGTAATTTCAGTTCGAGTTTTGCTTTGAGCTGTTTCTGCTTAGTTAACTTTTAATAATAGTTACAAATGTCCCAAACTATTGGCCTATACTTTGACTATTCTTTCTTGACTTACTGACTGGAACCAGTGCCATGGTTACAGCAAGTAGTTGATTTGTTATTACTTGTAATCAAACAAAAGGAAGAGCACAAACCATTGTGCACAGGAACAAGAACAAGTTGCCTAGTACTAAGCACTAATCTATCTTCTTAACATTAATTTTCCTACTCTAGATTTTAATTTAATTTCTCAAAAACTTCCTTGACAGGAATACAGGGAGTTTTTTTTTAGACATTAACAATTTACACTCCACAGCTGAATCATGGCATTTAGAGCAAACAGATGTATTCTTTAAAAGTAGTTGCATTAATTGGGAAAGTCATGATTTTTCCTTTATACTTAATGGTCATCTGAGAAATCAAAACTATACTTATTAAAGGAATACAAAAACAAATCAGGCCATTCCCAGAAACATACTGCACTCCTCCAGAGGATGGACGCCTTGCACCATCCACTTCAGTAGGGCCTTGCCATTTCCTGAGTCAGGGGAGGGGTGCAGCAGGACAGGGATCAGATCTTATTCTCTTTGGGTTTCTTAGTAGATCTGGCTTAGGACTAAATTAGACCCTGTATAGGAACAAAATTTGTTTGAATTGAAACTAACCACTACCAAGAAAAGAAATTTTAAAATCCTAAATTGAAAAGAGAATTCTTTATTTTGAAGAATTTTATGACTAGAAAGCTCTGACATATCATAAAAAGTAATAATTTGTCTTCCCTTTCCTCTTTATGCTAGAAGAAGCACAGGTGAAATAAAAGGAACTGAAAGAGCTGGCACAGTGGTGCACGCCTGTAACCCAGCAGCTCAGTAGGCTGAGGCAGGAGGATAGTGAGTTCAAAGACAGCCTCACCAAAAACAAGGCACAAGAAACTCAGTGAGACCCTGTCTCTAAATAAAATATAAAATAGGGCTGAGGATGTGGCTCAGTGGTCAAGCCCCTGAGTTCAATCTCTGGTAACTGCCTCGGCCCCCCAAAAAAAGAACTGAAAGAGATGATAAATGCTGAATTGAGTGCTGAATCACCAAGACAGGAGGGAGGATTTTTCCTGGTGAATTTTTTAAGATTTTAAACCTACCAGTTAGGGGTAAGGGCATCCCTGCATGTTAAGTGAAAGAGCCCAGCCTCCCCCAAAGTGTGTCTTTGGACCAGCATCACTGGGAACACTTGGAACTCACTGACTGAGGCCAACTGTTCTGCACAATGACCTCTGAATTTCCCTTGGCTCCAAGCACTACCACCACATGGAAGGATATGAGGACAACTCTGGGCCAGGCCAGATAGCTCATAGATTTCACAGTAATATATTCACATTGCCACAAGCACCTGAAATCATTCAGATATTTTTTCTGAGTAAATTGACCTTGTACTTTGTGTGTGTGTGTGTGTGTGTGTGTGTCTGTGTGTGTGTGTGTGTGTGTTTTAAGCAATTTACTGGGCAACATGAAAATTGGATTTAAAAATTTTAATCATTGCTTGTGCTATTGAGATCAAATAGGAATCATTGTTTCCCTGATGTGCATAAGGGTTTTCATGATCACACTATTCTTTCTCGTTTTGGTCATGCCCATTTTTTTTTTTGACGAAATGAATCCCTAAGGTTAGTCAGCAAAACATTTTATTTATTGCCAAAGCAAAAAAAAAAAAAAGTTCTTCTTTTAAGACTCTAGACTTATTTATTTTATTTTGTTTGTATTTAGATTTTAAAATTAGTTGTGCTTAACTGAAGCACCGACTCTCTATTGAAATTTAAATACTTTAAGCTTCTTAAGGCCCTGAGTTTTGGAATTTTAATGAAAGCTGTGTTGGCCTATTAATCATGTGCAATGAATTATTAGAACCAAAGACAAGAATGTCTGGGCATTGAAGATAATAAGACAGTTTACTAATATATGGTATTATCATCAGGTAACAAAGCGTCACTACAAATAAGAGTTATTACATGATAAATTTTCTGAGTCAATTTCTTTTTTGTTTGTTAAATCATTATTGTCAATACATATTAAATGTACAAATATATGTACATTATGCAAATTAAAGGGATTCATTGATGTTTCCCTACTTGCATTAATACATTGTGCATTAATTTCAATTCTTTTTTCTGTAAAATGGGGATAATAGGTTATCTTATAGGTTGTTGTGTAAACCAAATAAGTTAATGCATGTAAGTCTTATAGGAATTTAATAAGTGTTAGGTATTTTTATCTAATGTGTGTCTCTATTCGTTACTCAAATTGAAAATTCCTGATTGGATTTAGGTATGCAAAAATTCATCTTTTCAAAGAAATTCACTGAGTTTTGATAGAATGAATTATCCGAAATTCAATCTAATTTTTACAGAAAACATGCCACTTTTAAACTACATTAAACAAGGTTTTTAAAGTCAGGCATTTATGTGTATTGAAGCAATCTAAGAAGACTCACACTCAAATTATTTTTCTATGAAATATGCCCTAGATGATTATGATGATTATGGTTATTATTATTGCAGAGAAGAGGGTTTACTATTAAGTTGATCTAATTCCTATGCTGCATTATATAAATTCTAAGGAGCAAGTACATATTGTGTCACAAAGTGTCATTCATGAGTTATGATTGTTAATAATGGATTCTAATGGTGCCCATGATGATAATTCAATCTAATGCCCTACATTAATAAAGAGCATAAAGGATAAGGAAAATTGTTTGGGTATCATCCTTCACCCTACCCCACACCCGTGACCTACAAGAAATTAGCCTGTAAAACCAAGGAAAAACTTATATGTAGATAAAATTATATAAATATACATTGGAAGATTTTTTTTAATGCCCCATGAAATTGTCCCTCCTGAACTGACCTTTATATTTAAGACCTTTACTATAGCAGTATGCACAACTTCAAAGATTGTATTTTAAATCCCTGAAAATTTACGTTTAGTTTTCCCTTTTACACATCCACAAACCATGTACCATTTTCTCTTAGTAAAATTTGCTGGAACTGCCTTCTATGTAGAATTTTATTTCTTTTTTTGAAAACATCTAGATATCTACCTATAAAAGAGATTGTCATATTGATCTTTTTGATACGGGGAGTTAAAAGAAAGTACATGTCACTGATTTCTAAATGACTTGTAGTTTATCCAGGTAGTTGATAGAGAAAACCGAGAACGTAAGAAATGTCAAGTACATGTAGCTTCCAGCTCCAATTCAAAGTTGATTTATTGTAAATCAATGCTAATAAGGTAACCTCTTGTTTAGGGAAATTATTTACAGAATGCGCTACCTACAACTGAACTAGATAGTGTGGTGTTTTTAGTCATTTCTGGATAAACTTTTACTACAATTTTCGTGAACACCATGTATCACAAGAACTCTTACTTTCTCTATTTTCTTCTCTACTTTCTTTATTCTCCTCGGGGATTTCATATTCACCTTTTGCTGTAACAGTTGCCTTCAAGACAATGACTCCCAAATCCACACCTGCAGTTCTAGGCTGTCTGTGAAGGGCATTTCCACGTGATTATCCCACAGATAACTCACATTCAACATTATTCAAATCAAATCCACCAAAGCCTCTTCTACATCTGTTATTCCTCACATATTTCTGTTTTCATGAGTGATCCCACCAGCTGGACAGCCTGCCCAAACTGATTTGTTGTCTATACCGTGTCCTATTCAACTAGGACTTTAAAGTTCTCCATATCCTTCTCCATGAGGGCTTCAGAGATTTTCTCCCACCTTCAACACAGTACGTCTTCAGATACAGAACACTTCATTTTGATCATGTTTTAGCACTCAGACCATTCTTTTGAACTAAACAGGTGTGTCTAAAACCTGGAGAACCAGGTTTCACAGTAATGGATTTCTGCTCCTTGGACTCACACGCACAATTCCATGAGTAGGTCTATCTGCGTGTTCTAGACCTAGAGATCTGATGATTTTCTAAAACCCAGTCTATCTCCCTCCAGATGTCCCTGTTTTCAATCTGCACTCACCTGAAAGAGATTTATGGTCCCCTATTGTTGATACTCTGCAATCATTAATGTCCATTCTCATACCCAAGCCTGGCTTCCAGAGACACACCTGGGCTCTCTAGTGGCCCATGGCATGGTGGGGAGTGGGACGTTTTCCGAGGTTTCTATTGCCAAATACCTTGCTTAGAAATCAGGCCTGACATAGCTTCACAGAGCCTAGTCCCGGCCCCATAGGCTGATACCCTGCCACCTCCCCTGAAGTAGCAGGCTCCTCAGAATGACCCAGGGCTTGGCAGCATCCACTGGTACTATCCCACCAGCCCCTTAAAGCCTAGCTGGAGTCTCCATAGAAACAGTGTACATCTCAATGGAAATGGGCTTTCTCCTCCCGCTCTAGTGTGATGCCGTACTCAGAGAAGCTCAATAGTGAGGGTCTTTCCATTTATAGCAATTAGGATAACCAAGTGTTCTGGGCTTGCTGAGCCTTAGATGGCAGATTCGTGCTATATTTTTTGAGATTTCTGCCAACAATGTTGCCTGAGATGCCAACTTGCCATCCCACTAACTATAAGACAGTGTTCTCAGTCACGACCAATTCCACAACCAATCACACACACACACACACACACACACACACATGCACACACCCATCCATCATGGTGAGCAAGGCTTTGTATCTGTGATACAGACCGAATGCATCCACCAATCACATTCACTGCTTCAAACAGATCGTGATCAGGAAACAACTGATGTCACTTGTAAAATGTGATATTTCCTGGACTATCACTGTGGTAAAAAAGAAGTAGAGAAATGCAAAAAATGGGAGAAAATACTTAACCTCTTAGAGACCTATAAAAATATTTAGATGTGGTTCCAACCAATCCTGAGTTAAAAATCATCTTGAAGAAATGCTTTCACTTCTATATATCAATTGACTTACTTACTTACTTACTGCAGTTCTGGGGATTCAACCCAGTGGCACTCTACCATGAAGCTATATCCCCAGCCTTTTCAATTATTCTGGGCGGGGGCCCTTGCAGAGTTTCAAGTTTATGATCCTCCTGCCTTAGTCTTTCAAGAACCTGCGATTACAGGCAGGTACCACTCTTCCCATTAATTACTTATTTTTAAAATAAGGCTATTTTTAAAAATTGAACTATAATTTGTACTCAAAGAATGCACAGATCTAAAGTGTACAGGATTATAATATTTTACATATATATGAACTACCAAAAATCAGGATATAAAACATTTCCATCACTTTAGAAAATTCCTTCATGCTTCAACTGATATCACCCCTGAGCTCCAAAAAAAAAAAAAAAAAAAAAAAAGACCACCATTATTACTTCACCATTATAGCTGTTTTGCTAATTTTTGAACTTTATTTAAAGGAAACATACAGTATATATTTTGTATCTGGCTTCTTTCTCCCAGAATTTTTTTTAGATTAGTCAATGTTATTAATTTTTCAGTATTTGTGTTTCTAAAGTAACTGAATTTTTCCACTGCATGATAAACCGTGATTTGTCTTCTGTCCTTCTGCTGAAGGCATAATATTTGTTTGAGTTATTATGAATTTTTACACAAGAATTTTTGTGAACTGTGCATTAATTTCCTTGGAAATATGCTAGGAATGGAATTGTTTTGAATAGAATAACTACATATTTAACTAAATTAGTAATTACTAAACATTTTTGAAAAGTAAGTGTATAGACTTCAAATTTCACCTTGAGAATCTATCGAAATAGCTAGAAAGCATGTTGTTTTCATCATTATAATAACCAAAAAGAGCAGAAGAAAATGCAAATTAATTACTTTCCTTGACTTTATTAGGGATGAAGATTATAAGGCAAACAACTAACCGAAGTCTGGGGAGAGATAAGCAACCAAAATAATCCAGGCATTTTTTAACTATGGGAGAAACCCACTAGATACATAGGAGTTTATTTATAAAAAAAAACTCAAATAAAAAATAGTTAATGGATTGCTAAAGACAAAGGATAGACTGGTTTAAGAGCATAAAGACCCAGAGGGCTATAGACATAAGATGATTGTATTTTTTTTTCTCCATGAATTCCACCAAATGCTCCCAGAAAGATACGGAAGTATTCTGAGAAAGTGTCTTTAACGGTATCATTTTTTTGGATAGGTGGAGGGACAAAGAGCAGCAACAGCAGCCAAAACTTCCTCCAGACCCATTTCCTGATTTTTTGCACAGAACAAAAGCTGTAATCTTCAGGGGCAAGAGTAACAGAAACTGTTATATTAGGACACTCAATGGAAAACCTTTGCAGCCGTGGAAAAGAACAGGCCGAAATGTCTAACGTCAGGAGGAATCAAAACTAGGCTCAGCCATATTGCAGGAAAGTGGGTCACTGTGAAGGCCATATTCCTGTGACTGAGTTTACAGTACCTAAGAGAGGGCTTCCTGGAAAAATCAGAAATCCCTTCTCTGTTTCCCACTAGTCCACTAACATGCATTGACTGAAAATAACAGTAGAATACAGTTGAGAATACTTCAAGAAATAGATTATCTCTGGAGAAGAGCGAAAATAGAATACACAAAAGCAAGCAGGGAACAATATTAACAAACTGAACTTAGCCATATAGAATAAGGATAACATTACAGTAAATTGAGATCAATCCCTGAATTCAAATCTGGTTCAATATTCAAATAAGAAAAAATATATATTATTTCAATAAATGCAGAGAAAATAAGAAATTTCAATATCTATTTATGATAAAAACTATAACTAAATGAAACTAGGGGCAATGCCCAGTGGTAGAGTGCATGCTTAGTATGCATAAGGCTCTGAATTCAAAACCCAGCACACATACACCAAAAAAAAAAAAACTACTAGTAAAAAATGGATAGACATTTTCTAACTTGATAAAATGCATTGAGTAAATGTAATGTGCCAGAAACATAGCTTATATTATCTCAAACTTTTTCAGCAGTTGTGAAATAGACATCATTAATATCCTAAGCAAGGAACAAACTGAGGAATAGAGATGAGCTGACTTTCTTACAAACAACATCTAGTAAACAACAGATGGATTTCAATCCACATCTATCTGGACCAAGAGCCTCCTGTTTTACTATAATATTTTTCACTTAAGATTGAAAAAGAAACAGAAATTTTAGTTCAAAACAATGGATCACGGTTTAGCATGGTAACATGATCGAAAATCAGTAATTGTATCAATCATTTTTTTTCAGGATATTTAATGTTTGGTGAGGTAAATCTTATAATACAAAAGAAGAAAAATACCTAAGTATATATCATTTGTCAAAATTTCTTGTATCTTATAAAACTTAAAAAAATAAAAGGTTTCTACTGAAAAAAATAGATCAATGTATTTAAAAGCAGGTGACTTTATAATTTTACTTTTAAGAAATGATCAGAGATGATCACAGATACATATGTATTAAAGCTTCTATTCCAATATTTATGATAGTAAATGAAATGGAAGGTTTCTATGTTCAATAAACTATGTTCAATAAAACATAGTTCTTGAAACACTGGCCAGAGCAATTAGACAGACAAAAGAAATTAAAGGCATAAAAATAGGAAAAGAAGAACTTAAATTATCACTATTTGCAGATGACATGATTCTTTACCTAGCAGACCCAATATGGTCTACAAAGAAACTGTTAGAGCTAATAAATGAATTCAGCAAAGTGGCAGGTTATAAAATCAACACGCATAAATCAAAGGCATTCCTGTATATCAGCGACAAATCCTCTGAAATGGACACGAGGACAACCACCCCGTTCACAATATCCTCAAAAAGAATAAAATACTTGGGAATCAACCTAACAAAAGAGGTGAAAGACTTATACAATGAAAACTACAAGAACCCTAAAGAGAGAAATTGAAGAAGACCTTAGAAGATGGAAAAATATACCCTGTTTATGGATAGGCAGAACTAACATCATCAAAATGGCAATATTACCAAAAGTTCTCTATAGGTTTAATGAAATGCCAATCAAAATCCCAACGGCATTTCTGTAGAAATGAAGAAAGCAATCATGAAATTCATATGGAAGAATAAAAGACCCAGAATAGCAAAAACAATACTAAGCAGGAAGTGTGAATCAGGTGTTATAGCGATTCCAGATTTCAAACATTACTACAGAGCAATATTAACAAAAACAGCATGGTACTGGTACCAAAACAGGCTGGTGGACCAATGGTACAGAATAGAGGACACAGAACCAATCCACAAAACTACAACTTTATTATATTGATAAAGGGGCTAAAAGCATGCAATGGAGGAAGGATAGCATCTTCAACAAATGGTGCTGGGAAAATTGGAAATCCATATGCAACAAAATGAAATTGAATCCCTTTCTCTCGCCATGCACAAAAGTTAACTCAAAATAAATCAAGGAGCTTGATATCAAATCAGAGACACGGCATCTGATAGAAGAGAAAGTGAGCCACGACCTACATGCTGTGGGGTCGGGCTCCAAATTCCTCAATAGGACACCCATAGCACAAGAGTTAACATCTAGAATCAACAAATGGGACTTACTCAAACTAAAAAGTTTTTTCTCAGCAAAAGAAACAATATGAGAGGTAAATAGGGAGCCTACATCATGGGAACAAATCTTTACTCTCACCCTTCAGATAGAGCCCCTAATATCCAGAGTATATAAAAGAACTCAGAAAATTAGACAATAAATAACAAATAATCCCATCAACAAATGGGCCAAGGACTTGAACAGACACTTCTCAGAGGAGGACATACAATCAATCAACAAATATATGAAAAAATGCTCACCATCTCTAGCAGTCAGAGAAATGCAAATCAAAACCACCCTAAGATACCATCTCACTCCAGTAAGATTGGCAGCCATCACGAAGTCAAACAACAATAAGTGCTGGCGAGGATGTGGGGAAAAGGGTACACTTGTACATTGTTGGTGGTACTGCAAATTGGTGCAGCCAATTTGGAAAGCAGTATGGAGATTTCTTGGAAAGCTGGGAATGGAACTACCATTTGACCCAGCTGTCCCCCTTCTGGGTCTATTCCCTAAAGACCTAAAAAGAGCATGCTACAGGGACACTGCTACATCGATGTTCATAGCAGCACAATTCACAATAGGAAGACTGTGGAACAAACATAGATGCCCTTCAATAGACGAATGGATAAAAAAAATGTGGCATTTATACACAATGGAGTATTACTCTGCATTAAGAAATGACAAAATCATAGAATTTGGATAGAAATGGACGACATTAGAGCAGATTATGCTAAGCGAAGCTAGCCAAGCCCTAAAAAACAAATGCCAAATGTCTTCTTTGATATAAGGAGAGTAATTAAGATCAGACTAGGGAAGAAGAGCACAAGAAGAAGACCATCATTAAACACGGTTGAGAGGTGGGAGGGAAAGGGAGAGAGAAGGGAAATAGCATGGAAATGGAACGAGACCCTCAGGTTTATACAAAATTACATACAAGAGGAACTGAGGGGAAAGGAAAAAATAATACAAGGGGGAGGAATGAATTACAGTAGGGGGGTAAAGAGAGAAGAGGGGAGGGGAGGGGAGAGGAGGGGAGATAGTAGAGGATAGGAAAGGCAGCAGAATACAACAGACACTAGGATGACAATATGTAAAGCAATGGAAGTGAAACTGATGTGATTCTGCAAGCTGTATAAGGGGCAATATGGGAGTGCATAACCCACTTGAATCAAAATGTGAAATATGATATATCAAGAACTATGTAATGGAGGGGTAAGACAAGATAATACAAATGGAAGAAATGATTTACAGTAGAAGGGGTAGAGAGAGAAAAGGGGAGTGGAGGGGAGGGGAGGGAGGATAGTAGAGAATAGGAATGACAGCAGAATACATCAGACACTAGAAAGGCAATATGTCAATCAATGGAAGGGTAACTGATGTGATACAGCAATCTGTATACGGGGTAAAGTTGGGAGTTCATAACCCGCTTGAATCAAACTGTGAAATATGATGTATTAAGAATTGTGTAAGGTTTTGAACGACCAACAATAAAAAAAATAAAATAAAAAAAATAAATGTCAAAATACTCTATTGAAAAAAATAATAAAATAAAAAGGGCGATATTAACTTAATTTCATGTTACAAAATTAAGATTACAAGGCAAACAACTAAATAGAGTACAACAATATTGGGAAATTTTGCTTTGGATATTTTAAAGATAGATAGAGGTAGAATGAAATGAATGCAAAGAGAGCTTTGATTTTGTGACCTGTTCTATTCTTCTTAATAACTTTCTGCATTTTCTTCATTTTTCCGCAATGAAAACTTATTACTTGAAATAACAGACATACAAAAAAGAATTCATCACATTGAAGTGTTAGGAGGGAGATACTGCAGATTCAATGAGAAACTGGGGTTGATAGCTGGTTGTGCATTTTGACCAAGTCTCTATTTATTCTTACAAAAGAGTACCCATGCAAAAGTTTGTGAGAAGTTATGCTCTCTCTAAAGTCTCTCGTATACGTCTCTTTCCAGAGTCCAGGTATCTCTGTATACAATATTATTTGCCATGTTGCTGCAGATTAACAAGCCTGTTTGGGGTGCTCTCAGTCCATTCTCGTCATGGTCTCCTTTTCTCTGTTTTGTAGCTATGATACCATTGGAAATGAGCAATCAATCATTTGTCACTGAATTCATCTTCTTGGGATTTTCCAACCACTCCAACCTACAGGGATGGTTCTTTCTGCTCTTTCTGGTCATTTACCTGACCACTCTCCTGGGGAACATGCTCATAATAGTGGCCACCAGGGTCAGTCATTCTCTCCACACTCCAATATACATTTTCCTCAGCAATTTGAGCTTCTTGGACGTCTGCTAAATATCCACCACCCTCCCAGTACTGCTGGTGAACTTCTTCTGGGAGAAGAAGGCAATGTCTTATGAGGGCTGACTTTTCCAGATCTTTTTCTTGGTGACAAGTGCTGGCACAGAAGGCGTCTTACTGGCTGTGTGGCCAGTATGACTGCTGTGTGGCCACCTGCCGTCCTCAGTACCCAGTCATCATGAGTGTGAAGGTCTGTGTTAGCCTGGTGACTTGGTCCTGGCTGTGTGGGCTAGTGAATTTGGTCACACACATGGTGCTGGCCATCACACTCACTCTGTGTGGGCCCCACCAGTTCAGCCACTTTCTCTGTGACACCCCATTGCTCCTAATGCTCTCCTGCTAAGACACCTCTGTCAACGAGTCTGCGCTCCACGTTGTCATTGCCACCATGGGCCTGAGCCCCTGCCTTTTCACTGCAGGCTCCTACGCACTCATCATGGCCGCCATCCTGGGGATTCCCTCTGCCCAGGACAGGAGGAAGTCCTTCTCCACCTGTGCGTCCCCCCTCAATGTCGTGGTGGTCTTCTATGGAACAGCCAACTTCCATTATGTCAGGCCCAGAGACGGCTGGACATGGACACCCTGGTCTCTGTGCTCTTCTGTGTGGTGAGCCCACTGTTGAGCCCCGTCATTCACAGCCTGAGAAGTAACGAGGTCCAGAGTGCCCTGAGGAAGCTGACTGAAGGGTGTGCATCTGTTTGCATGATCAAAGTCTAGACCAATCTTCAAACTGGAGTATACAGTCATCTGAAAAAGATGCCTCCCAGGGACTTGTAGGCACCTGGTTAGAGAGTCTGTATCTGGAGCTTCAACTCCAACTCCCGCTTTTAAAATCTCTGAGACTCCTTTCTCTTCTCTCTTTTCACGAACACCCTTTTCCCACTTTCAGTTTCAAGTGTGTTGGATAGCTTGTGTGGGTGTTCAGCACCATCTCTGTCCTTCTGTGCTCTCCCCACACCAGAGGGACAGAAAGTACAAGAACCTCGTTTCCCACACTCCCCTGGTTGCAGGCCTCTATTTTAAGGGGTTCTGTCAAGATCAGCCAAACACTAGGCAGAGAGGAAGAAAGAAAAGGAAGAAAGCGGGTTCTTTTGGATCCCATAGCAGCAGCAGCAAACCAGCCTCTTAGAGGCAGGAACTAATCTCCTTGGTGCCAGGAGCTGTGTGTGCATGCTCCTAGACAGCTGTTCCTGAATGTGGGTCACAGTAGCATGGAAAGAGCGTCTATTTTTAGGGAAGTTATTGTTTCCATATATGGGGTGGTGTCACCTGCCCTATTTTCCTTTTTCTTCCAGATCTCCCAACCATTTTATAACTTGTTTCTATGTCAACTTCCTCTAACCTAAGACATCAAGAGTTGTTCTTCATCTCTACCTGACCCAGGTGGCACTGACCACAATAGAGGTTTACATCAGAGATGGTTCTAGATAACAGATCTGAGGAGGTAGGTTGGATGTCTGACCTGAGGGAATTGAATATGTTGATGATGTCACAGCCCATGGGAAAGGAGACCTGATAATTCCTGGTGTGCAATGACCCAACAGAGACTTTAAGTTATCGTTGCCTGAAATCAAATGTCTATGGAAAACTGAGCTTTGGAATAACACCATCGACCTTCAGGGTGGGAATGAACATTACAACATGACTACAGACTGCTGTTACTAACTGGAGTGGGAGACTTACAGAAAGAAAATGATAGGTTCAAAAATTATATTCCTCCTTCAAGTCAGGTTCAGATCATCAGAAATATTTTCTCTCTGAAAACTGATAAAGGTTAATATCAGAATAAAACATCCAATTCTCCAAATTGCAGAAGTACAAAGAAAATTATAAATCTACAATTTCTCCAGGTCTCTCTTATGTCAATTAGGACATTAATGGGGGAATGATTGAGACCCTGTTAATTAGAATGGCAAAATACCAGTGAAATTAGACAAATCTCAGAGCCTTGAACCCTGAAATCACCATTAACTCTCTTTGCTGTCAGAAGCAGCCCCTCCTCACCCGAGGAGGCTAGCTTTCCCTGAATTGAAGACCGTATGGTGACTCTACCTGGGCAGTTGTCTTTTTTTTTTTAAGAGAGAGTGAGAGAGGAGAGGAGAGGAGAAAAGAGGCGGGGGGAGAGAGAGAGAGAGAGAGAGAGAGAGAGAGAGAGAGAGAGAGAGAGAGAGAACTTTTAATATTCATTTTCTAGTTTTCGGCGGACACAACATCTTTGTTGGTATGTGGTGCTGAGGATCGAACCCAGGCCGTACGCGTGCCAGGCAAGCGCACTACTGCTTGAGCCACATCCACAGCCCAATTGTCTTTAAGATGCTCATTTATCATCCCACATTGTCACCAGACTCTTAATTTGGGTCTGATCCTAGAACGCCTCAGGTAAGAGTATAAAATATAGCCCAGAAGAGTATAAGGGTCACACCAAAATAAAAGGTAAATATTTTACTGTATTTTGTTAATAGGAGCCTTAAAAATATATAAGAGAATTTGTTTGAGTCTTCTAGAACAAAGAAGTCAGAACATATTGCTGAATCATCTTGAATGCAGTCACAGGGACGTAATCACCAGAAATGTTAGGGCCAAGGATTTTCCTGAGCAACAGGGAGTGGCTATTAGACTCTCTTTGGTTGATGGACTGAAATCTGGACTCAGTGTTTGCTTAAGTTCAATGACCAATATGATCCTGCAATAATGGAGAGGATGGTGATCAGAAATAAATAAGGTGTTGGATGGCGTGTTATGTGACCCCTTCCCTTGCCTCACAGCTGGATCTGGAGGAGGTCCTGGAGAACCAGCCTTCGCCACGGCCTCATGGACATGCGTTCAGAAGGCAGCACCAGATCCTTGTGAAACCCGCAGCCGCTGTCCTCGGCAGCCTGGGAAGACATTAACTGATGACATCGTTTAAACGGCCTTCCCTATTTCAGTGAGAATAAGGGGACCCTGAAGTAGAAGAGGCCATGTGGTGGAGCAGTGATCAGAACATTCGAATCTGTAGAGATTTTGACAGTGGTAAAGGATTGTGGTATTTATAGATGGGAAAAAAATGGGCACCCTCCTAGAATAGTGCCTGCCCCATGTAATGTGAACCTCTTCATTTCACACTTCATTGTAGTGGTCCATAATGGTGGAATTTGCTGACACATATTTTAACATGCACACAAAATAACCGTGAAGTTTGTCCAATATCATTCCAATATTTCCTTTTTCCTCACCTCCTCCCCTGGTGCCTTGACTCTACTGATCTTCCTTCAATTTTCATGATGAGACTCCATTAAAAACTTTCCTTCCTTTTCCCCCTCTAGCTTTAACAGAGAAAAAACTTACGGCCCTTAACTTTCTGAGTTGCTTATTTCCCTTAATGTTCTGAAGATCCATCCATCTTCCAGCATGACATAATTTTGTTATTCTTTATGGCTGAATGAAATTCCAGTGTGCATATACCAGATATTCTTTATCCATTCATCCACTGATGTCACCTCGGCTGGTTCATGGGCATGTATGTGTCATTATAGTATGATGACTTCGATCCTCTCTGATAAATACCAAGCAGAGGTAGAGCTGGGTCGCAGTTTGGTCCATGACTACTCCTGAGGAGCCTCCATCCCGATTTCCGTGGTGGTTGTGCTGATTTACATGCCCACCAACAGGGTGAGAGTGCTCCTTTCACTCCAATTCTCTCCTTGTCACACTGGTTTTTGTTTGTATTCTTGGTGGTTGCCTTTGTCACTGAAGTGAGATGAAATCTCAGGGTAGTCTTGACTTGCAAGTATTTTCATATATTTGTTGGCCACTCACATATTTTCTTCTAAGACATGTCTGTTTAGTTTATTTAGTTTCCCATTTGGTAATTGGGTTATTTGATAATTGGGTTATTTAATAATTGTGGGTTTGATGTTAAGTTTTTTGAGTTCTTTATTCATATTCTGAACATTCATCCTCTTTTAGAAGAGCACCACATAAATATTTTCTCCCTTTCCGTAGGTTCTCTTTTCATATTCTAATTGTCTCCTTTGCTGTGCAGAACCTTCTTAATTTGATGTCATCCTATTAGATAACTTTTGGTGTTATCTCCTGAGCTTTGGCATCCTATTGAGAAAGTCATTGCCTCTGCCTGTAGGTTGGAGTATTGACTTTGTTTTTTCCTAGAATCTGCATAATTTCTGGTCTAGTGCCTGGGTCTCTAATGCATTTTGAGTTGATTTTTTGCAGGGTGAGCAATAGTTCAGGTTTCATTCTTCTGCATTTGGACAGGGGTGTAGAAGGTCTGTTTCAGAGAGTAGATGTTAATGCCTGGGGTGCAGAAGAACTGTTGCAGAGAGCAGAAGTTGGAGACTGAGGTGCAGAAGGAGTGTTACAGAAAGCAGAGTTTGGAGACTGGGGTGCACAAGGATCATTGAAGAGAGCAGAGTTTTCAGACTGAGGTGCAGAAGGACTGTTGCTGAGAGCAGAGGTTTGAGACTGTGGTGAAGAACGATCGTTGCAGAGAGCAGAGGTTGGAGACTGGTGTGCAAAAGGACTGTTATGGAGAGCAGAGTTGGTTGCAGAAGGATCTTGTAGAAAGCACAGTGTGGAGACTGAGGTGCAGAAGGACTGTAACAGAGAGCAGAGTTAGGAGACTGTGGTGCAGAAGGACTGATACAGAAAGCAGAGGTTGAGAATAGGGTGCAGAAAGACCATTACAGAGTGCAGAAGTTGGAGACTGCAGTACATAAGGACTGTTACAGAGAGTAGAGATTTGAAATTGGAGAGCAGAAGGACTGTTTCCGAAAACAGAGTTTGGAGACTGGGTTGCAGCAGGAGCGTTGAAGAAAGCAGCAGTTGGAGACTGGGTTGGAGAAGGAATGTTACAGAGTTTAGAGTTTGGAAACTGGGGTGCAGAAGGACCTTACAGAGAACAGAGTTTGGAGACTGGGGTGCAGAAGGATTGTTGCAGAAAGCAGAGGCTGGAGACTGGGGTGCAGAAAGACAGTGCAGAGAGCAGAGGTTGGAGACTGAGGTGCAGAAAAACTGTTACAGAGAGCAGAGTTTGTAGAGTGAGGTGCAGAAGAATCTGAAGACAGCAGAAGTTGGAGATGGAGTTGCAGAAGAATCATTGCAGAGAGCAGAGGTGGAGACTGGGCTGCAGAAGGATAGTTACAGAGAGCAGAGGTGAGAGACTGGGGTGCAGAAAGACTGTTACAGAGAGAACAGTTTAAAGACTGGGGTGCAGAAGGACCGTTAAAGAGAGCAGAGTTTGGAGACTGGCGTGCAGAAGGAGTGTTTCAGAGAGCAGAGTTTATAGAGTGGGGTGCATAAGGCCTTCTACAGTAAGCAGAGGTTGGAGACTGGGTTGCAGAAGGACTGTTATAGAGAGCAGACTTTTGAGGCTGGGTTGAAGAAGGAGTGTTATAGAGAGCAGAGTTTTGAGGCTGGGTTTCAGAAAGATCTTACAGAAAGCAGAGGTTGGTGACTGAGGTTCAGGACGACTGTTACAGAGAGCAGTGGTTGGAGACTGTGGTGCAGAAGAATCCTGCAGAGAGCAGAGGTTTCAGACTGATGTGCAGAAGGACTGTTACAGAGAACATAGGATGGAGACTGAGGTGCAGAAGGACGGTTACAGAGAGCAGAGTTTGGTGACTGAGGTGCAGAAGGACTGTTACAGAAAGCAGAGGTTGAAAATTGTGGTGTAGAGGGACCGTTACAGAGAGCAGAGGTTGTAGACTGCAATATACAAAGACTGTTACAGAGAGCAGAAATTGGAGAATATGGTGCCGAAGAACTGTTACAGAGAGCAGAGGTTGGAGAGTGGGATGCGGAAGTACTGTTACACAGAGCAGAGGTTGACGACTGGGATGTAGAAAGACTGTTGCAGAGAGCAGGGATTGAAGACTAAGGTGCAGAGGGACAGTTACACAGAGCACAGGTTGGAGATTGGGGTGCCGAAGGACTGATACATAAAGCAAAGGTTGGACACTCGGGTGTATAAATACCCTTACAGAGAGTAGATATTTGAGACTGAGGTTCAGAAGGACCACTGCAGAGAGCAGAAGTGGAGACAGAGGTGCAGAAGGATTGTTACAGAGAGCAGAGGTTGGAGACAGGGGTGCAGAAGGACTGTTACAGAGAGCAGAGGAAGAAGACTGGGGTGCAGGGAGGTCATTGCAGAGAACAGATGTTGGAGACTGGGTTGTAGCAGGACCTGTTGCAGATAGCAGAGTTAGGAGAATGGAATGAAAAAGGACTGTTGCAGGGACCAGGTGTTGGATACTTAGGTTCAGAATGACTGTTGCAGAGAGCAGAATTTGGAGACTGAGTTTCAGAAGGACTGTTACAGAGAGCAGAGTTTGGAGACTGGGGTTAAGAAGGACTGATACAGAAAGCAGAGGTTGGAGACTGTGGTGCAGAAGGACTTTTGCAGAAAGCAGAGTTCGGAGACTGCAATAAAGAAGAACTGTTACAGAGACCAGACGTTGGAGAATGGTTTATAGAAGAATTGTTTCAGAGTGCAGATGTTGAAGACTGGGGTTCAGAAAAACTGTTGCAGAGAGCAGAGTTTGGAGACTGGGGTTCAGAAGAACTGTCGCAGAGAGCAGAGTTTGGAGACTGAGGTGCAGAAATAATGTTACAGAGAGCAAAGTTTGGATACTGGGGTGCAGAATTACTGATACAGAAAGCAGATGTTGAGACTGGGGTGCAGAAGGACCGTTACTGAAAGCAGATGTTGGAGACTGTGGTACAGAAGGACTGTTGCAGAGAGCAGAGGTTAGAGAATGGGGTGCTGAAAAACTGTTACAGAGAGCTGATGTTAGAGAATGGGGTGTAGAAGTAAGACTGCAGAGTTCAGTGGTTGAAGACAGAGGTGCAGAAGGACTGTTACAGAGAGTAGAGGTTGGAAACCGTGGTTCAGAAGGACTTATACAGAAAGCAGAAGTTTGAGACTGGGGTGCAGAAGGAGTGATACAGAGAGCACAGGTTGGAAATTGTGGTGCAGAAGGACTATTACAGAGAGCAGAGGTTGGAGACTGGGGAGTAGAAGGACTGATGCAGAGAACAGATGTTGGAGACTGGGTTGTAGCAGGAACGTTGAAGAAAGCAGAGGTTGTAGACTGGGTTGGAGAAGGAATGTTACAGAGAGCAGAGTTTGGAAACTGCGGTGCAGAACGACCTTACAGAGAACAGAGGTTGGAGACTGCAGTGCAGAAAGTGTGTTGAGAAGAGGAGACGTTGGAGACTGGGGTGCAGAAGGACTGTTGCAGAGAGCAGATGTTGGAGACTGGGGTGCAGAAGGGCCCTTAGAGAGAGCAGAGGTTGGAGAATCCAGTACAGAAGGACTATTACAGAGAGCAAAGTTTGGAGACTGGGTTGCAGAAGACTCTTGCAGAGAGCAGTGGTTGGAGACTAAGGTGAAGAATTATTGTTACAGAGAGCCGAGTTTAAAGACTGGGTTGCAGAAGTACTGTTTCAGCGAGCAACGGTTGGAGACTGGTGTGCAGAAGGATCTTGCAGAGAGCAGAGGTTGCAGACTGGGGTGCAGAAGGACTGTTGTAGAGAGAAGATGTTGGAGACTGGGGTCCAGAGGAATCTTTGCAGAGAGTAGAGGTTGGAGACTGGGGTGCAGAAGGACTGTTACAGAGAGCAGAGTTTGCAGACTAGGTGCAGAAGGACTGTTTTCAGAGAGCAGAGTTTAGAGACAAGGGTGCAAAAATATGGTTGCAGACAGCAGAGGTTAGACTGGGGTGCAGAAGGACCATTGCAGAGGTCAGAGTTTGGAGACTGGGTTTAGAAAGACTGTTGCAGAGAGCAGAGGTTGGACACTGGGGTGCAGAAGGCCAGTTACAGAGAGCAGAGTTTGAAGACTGTTATGCAGAACGACTGTTACAGAGAGCATAGTTTGGAGACTTTGATGCAGAAGGATCTTAATGAGAGCAGAGGTAGGAGACTGAGGTTCAGAAAGACTGTTACAGAGAGCAGAGGAAGGAGACTGGGTTGCAGGGAGGTCGTTGCAGAGAACAGAGACTGGGGTGCAAAATTACTGATACAGAATGCTGAGGTTAAGACTGGGGTGCAGAAGGACTGTTGCAGAGAGCAGATGTTGGAGACGGGGGTTCAGAAAGACTTTTGTAGAGAGGAGAGGTTGGAGACAAGGGTGCAAAAGGATGGTTGCAGACAGCAGAGGTTAGACTGGGGTGCAGAAGGACCATTGCAGAGGTAAGAGTTTGGGAACTGAGATACAGAAGGATTGTTACAGAGAACAGAAGTTGAAAACTGGGGTGCAGAAGGACTGTTGCAGACAGCCAAGTTTGGAGACTGGGTTTAGAAAGACTGTTGCAGAGAGCCGAGGTTGGAGACTGGGGTGCAGAAGCCCTGTTACAGAGAGCAGAGCTTGGAGACATGGTTGCAGAAGTTCTGTTACAGAGAGAAGAGGTTGGAGACTGTTGTGCAGAACGACTGTTACAGAGAGCATAGTTTGGAGACTTTGATGCAGAAGGATTTTACAGAGAGCAGAGGTAGGAGACTGATGTTCAGAACGACTGTTACAGAGAGCAAAGGAAGGAGACTGGGGTGCAGGGAGGTCGTTGCAGAGAACAGAGATTTCAGACTGAGATGCAGAAGGACTGTTGCAGAGAGCAGAGTTTGGAGACTGAGATGCAGAAGGACTGTTACACAGTGAAGACTTTGGAGACTTGGGTGAAGAATTATGATACAGAAAGCTGAGGTGGGAGACTGGGGTGCAGAAGGACCGTTACAGAGAGCAGAGGTTGGAGACTGGCGTGCAGAAGAACTGTTTCAGAGAGCAGAGTTTGGAGACTGGGGTGTAAAGTCCTGCTACAGAGAGAAGAGTTTGGAGACTGGGTTGCAGAAGGACTGTTATAGAAAGCAGAGTTCTTAGGCTGGGTTCAGAAGAACTGTTATAGAGAGCAGATTTTTGAGGCTGGGTTGCAGAAGGATCTTACAGAGAACAGAGGTTGGTGACTGAAGTGCAGGACGACAGTTACAGAGAGCAGTGGTTAGAGACTGGGGTGCAGAAGGATCGTACAGAGAGCAGAGGTTTAAGACTGAGGTGCAGAAGGACTGTTACAGAGAGCAGAGGTTGGAGACTGAGGTGCAGAAGGATGGTTACAGAGAGCAGAGTTTGGTGACTGAGGTACAGAAGGATTGTTACAGAAAGCAGAGGTTAGAAATTGGGGTGCAGAGGGACCGTTACAGAGAGCAGAGGTTGGAGACTGCGGTATACAAAGACTGTAACAGAGAGCAGAGGTTTGAGAATATGGTGCAGAAGGACTGTTACAAAGAGCAGAGGTTAAAGACTGGGGTGCAGAATGACTGTTACACAGAGAAGAGGTTGAAGACTGGGGTGTAGAAGGACTGTTGCAGAGAGCAGAGTTTGAAGACTTGGGTGCAGAAGGACTGTTGCAGAGAGCAGAATTTGGAGACGGAGAAGCAGAAAGACTGTTAAAGTGACCAGAGTTTGGAGACTGGGTTGCAGAAGGACTGTTGCAGGAAGCAGTTGTTGGAAACTTGAGCGCAGGAGGACTTTTGCAGAGAGTAGAATTTGGAGACTGCGGTGCAGAAGGACTGTTGAAGATAGCAGAGGTTGGAGACTGGGGTGCAGAAGGACTGATACAGAAAGCAGAGATTTGAAACTGAGTTTCAGAAGGACCATTACAAAGAGTAGATTTTGGAGACTTCAATACAGGAGGACTTTTACAGAGAGCAGAGGTTGGAGACTGGAGTGGAGAAGAACTGTTTCAGAGTGCAGATGTTGGAGACTGGTGTGCAGAAGAACTGTTGAAGAGAGCATTGGTAGGATACTGAGATGCAGAAATAATGTTAAAAAAAGCAGAGTTTGGCGACTGGTGTGCAGAAGGCCTGTTACAGAGAGCACAGTTTGGAGACTGGGTACAGAAGGGCTGTTACAATGAGCAGAGTTTGGAGACTGGGTTGCAGAAGAATATTTCGTAGAGAAGAGTTTGGAGACTGCAGTGCAGCAGGATTCTTACAGAGAGAAGAGGTTGGCGACTGGGGTGCAGTAGGATTATTGCAGAGAGCAGAGGTTGGAGACTTTTGTGCAGAAGGATCATTGCAGAGAGGAGAGGTTAGAGACTTGGGTGCAGAAGGACGGTTGCAGAGAGCAGATGTTGGAGACTGGGATGCATAAGGATCGTATCAGAGATCAGAGATTGGAAACTGGGTTGCAGAATGACTGTTACACAGAGCAGAGGTTGAAAACTGGAGTGTAAATAGATTGTTGCAGAGTGCACAATTTGGAGACTGGGGTGCAGAAAGACTGTTATAGGGAGCAGATTTTGGAGACTGAGATGCAGAAAAACTGTTTCAGAGAGCAGAGGTTGGAGACTGGAGTGCAGAAGGACTGATACAGAAAGCAGAGGTTGGAGACTTGGATCCAGAATGAACTTTACAGACAGCAGAGGTTGGAGACTGCAGTACATAAGGACTGTTACAAAGAGCAGAGGTTGGAGACCAGGGTACAGAAGGACTGTTGCAGAGAGCAGAGGTTGGAGAATGGGATGCAGAAGGACTGTTTCAGAGAGTAGATTTTAAAGACTGGGGTGCAGAAGAAGTGTTTCAGAGAGCAAAAGTTGGAGACTTGGGTGCAGAAGGATTGTTGCAGGGAGCAGAGGTTGGAGACTGGGGTGAAGAAGAACTGTTACAGAACTCAGAGTTTTGAGATTAAGGTTCAGAAGTATCATACAGAGAGCAGAGTTTGGAGAGTCGGGTGAAGACGAACTGTTGCACAGAGCAGAGGTTGGAGACTAGGGTGCAAAAGGACTGTTACAAATTGCAGCGTTTGGAGACTGGGTGGCAGAAGGATCTTACATAGAGCAGAGGTTGGAGACTGAAGTTCAGAGAAATGTTACTGAGAGCAATGGTTGGAAACTGGGGTTAAAAAGGATTTTTGCAGAAAGCAGAGGTTTGAGACTGAGGTGCAGAAGGATTGCTACAGTGAGCAGAGGTTAAAGATTGGGGTGAAGAAAGACTGTTACGGAGATTAGAGTTTGTAGACTGGGGTGCAGAATGATCTTTCAGATTTCAGAGGATAGAGACTGCGGTGCAGACAAACTGTTGCACAGAGCAGAGGTTTGAGACTGGGGTGCAGAAGGACTGTTACAGAGAGCAGAGTATGGAGACTGGGTTGCAGAAAGATCTTACATAAAGCAGAGTGTGGACACTGAGGTGCAGAAGAAATGATACCCAGAGCAGAGTTTGTAGACTGGGGTGCAGAAGGATTGTTGCCGATAACAGAGGTTGGAGACTATCGTGAAGAAGGACCCTTGCAGAGAGCAGAGGTTGGAGACGGGGTAGAGAAAGAATGTTACAGAGAGCAGAGGTTAGAGACTGAGGTGCAGAAGGACTGTTACAGAGAGCAGAGTTTGGAGACACGGTTGCAGCAGGATCTTACAGAGAGCAGAGGTTGGAGACTGAGATGGAACAGGACTGTTACAGAGAGCAGAGTTTAGAGACTGGGGTGCAGAAGGATCGTTGCAGAGAACCGAGTTTTTAGACTGAGGTGCAGAAGGTCTGTTGGAGATTACAGATGTTGGAGACTGGGGTGCAGAAGCATCTTTGTAGAGAGCAGAGGTTTGAGACTGGGGTGCAGAAGGACTGTTACAGAGAACAGAGTTTGGAGACTGCGGTGCAGAAGGCCTGTTACAGAGAGCAGAGTATGGTGAAGGGATGCAGAACTACTGTTAGAGAGGGCAGAGTTTGGAGACTGGGTTGCAGAAGGATCATACAGAGAGCAGAGGTTGGAGACTGAGGTGCATAAGGAACATTGCAGAGAGCAGAGGTGGCGACAGAGGTGCAGAATGATTGTTACAGAGAGCAGAGGTTGGAGACTGGGGTGTAGAAGGACTGTTGCAGATAGCAGAGGTTGAAGAATGGGGTGAAGAAGGACTGTTGCAGGGAGCAGGAGTTAGAGACTTGTATGCAAAAGGACTGTTGTAGAGAGCAGAATTTGGAGACTGAGGTGCATAAGGACTGTTAAAGAGAGCAGAGTTTGGAGACTGGGGTTCAGAAGGACTGATACAGAAAGCAGAGGTTGGAGACTGGGGTGCAGAAAGACCTTTGAAGAGAGCAGAGTTCGGAGACTGCAATACACGAGGACTGTTACAAAGAGCAGATGTTGGAGAATGGTTTATAGAAGAACGGTTTCAGAGTGCAGATGTTGGAGACTGGGGTTCAGAAGAACTGTTTCAGGTAGCAGAGTTTGGAGACTGGGGTGCAGAAGAACTGTCACAGAGAGCAGAGGTTGGAGACTGAGGTGCAGAAAGAATGTTACAGAGAAAAGGTTTGAGACTGGGGTGCAGAATTACTGATACAGAACGCAGAGGTTGAGACTGGTGTGCAGAAGAACTGTTTCAGAGATCAGAGTTTGGAGACTGGGGTGTAAAGGCCTGCTACAGATAGCAGAGGTTGGAGACTGGGTTGCAGAAGGATTGTTGCAGAGAGCAGATGTTGGAGACAGGGGTTCAGAAAGACTTTTGTAGAGAGCAGATGTTGGAGACAATGGTGCAAAAGGATGGTTGCAGAAAGCAGAGGTTAGTCTGAAGTGCAGAAGGACCATTGCAGAGGTAAGAGTTTGGGAACTGACGTACAGAAGGATTGTTACAGAGAACAGAAGTTGAAGACTGGCGTGCAGAAGGACTGTTGCAGAGAACAGAGGTTGGAGACTGGGGTGCAGAAGGCCTGTTAAAGAGAGTAGAGGTTGGAGACATGGTTGCAGAAGTCCTGTTACAGAGAGCAGAGGTTGGAGACTGTTGTGCAGAACGACTGTTACAGAGAGCATAGTTTGGAGACTTTGATGCAGAAGGATCTTACAGAGAGCAGAGGTAGGAGACTGAAGTTCATAAGGACTGTTACAGAGAGCAGAGGAAGGAGACTGGGGTGCAGGGAGGTCGTTGCAGAGAACAGAGATTTCAGACTAAGGTGCAGAAGGACTGTTGCAGAAAACAGATGTTGGAGACTGGGTTGCAGCAGGACCATTTAAGAAAGCAGAGGTTTTAGACTGAGTTGGAGAAGGAATGTTACAGAGAGCAGAGTGTGAAAACTGGGGTGCAAAACGACCTTACAGAGAACAAAGGTTGGAGACTGCAGTGCAGAAGGAGTGTTAAGGAGAGGAGACTTTGCAGACTGGGTTTCCGAAAGACAGTTGCAGAGAGCAGATGTTGGAGACTGCGGCGCATAAGGATCGTTGCAGAGAGAAGAGGTTGGAGACAAGGGTGCAGAAGGACGTTTGCAGAGAGCAGAGGTTAGAGACTTAGGTGCAGAAAAACAGTTACAGAGAGCAGAGTTTGGAGACTCGGGTTCGGAAGGATCTTTGAAGAGAGCAGAAGTTGGATACTGAGTTGCAGAAGAATCCTTGAAGAAAGCAGATTTGGAGACTGGGCTGCAGAAGGATCGTTACAGAGAAAAGATGTGGGAGACTGCGGTGCAGAAGGACTGTGACAGAGAGCACAGGTTGGAGACTGGGGTGCAGAAGGAATGTTGAAGAAAGCAGAGGTTGGAGACTGGGGTGCAGAAAAGACTGTTACATAGAGCAGACGTTTGAGAGTTGCGTGAAGAATTATGATACAGAAAACAGAGGTGTGAGACTGGGGTGTAGAAGGACCGTTACAAAGAGCAGAGGTTGCAGACTGGCGTGCAGAAGGACTGTTTCAGAGGGTAGATTTTGGAGACTGGGGTGCATAAGGCCTGCTTCAGAGAGCAGAGTTTGGAGACTGGGTTGCAGAAGGATCTTAAAGAGAGCAATGGTTGGTGACTGCGGTGCAGGACGAATGTTACAGAGAGCAGTGTTTGGAGACTGGGGTGCAGAAGGATAGTGTAGAGAGCAGAGGTTTCAGACTGAGGTGCAGAAAGACTGTTACAGAAAGCAGAGGTTGGAAATTGGGGTACAGAGGGTCCATTATAGAGAGCAGAGTTTGGAGACTTCAGTATATAAAGATTGTAACAGAGAGCAGAAGTTGGAGTATATGGGGCCGAAGGACTGTTACAGAGAGCAAAGGTTGGAGACTAGGGTGCAGAAGAATTGTTACAGAGAGCAGAGGTTAGAGACTGAGGTGCAGAAGGACTTTTACACAGAGCAGAAGTTGAAGACTGTTGTGCAGAAAAACTGTTGCTAGCAGAGTTTGGAGACATGGTTGAAGAAGGACTGTTGCAGAGAGCAGAATTTGGAGACAGAGGTTCAGAAGGACTGTTGAGGAAAGGAGACGTTGGAGACTAGGCTGCAGGATGTTTGTTGTAGAGAGCAGAGGTTGAAGACTGAGGTGAAAAAAGAGTGTTACAGAGAGCAGAGGTTGGAGACTTGGGTGCAGAACGCCTGTTACGGAGAGCAGAGTGTGGAGAAGGGCTTCAGAAGGACTGCTACAGATCACACAGTTTAGAGACTGGGTTGAAGAACGATCTAACAGAGAGCAGATGTTGGGGACCCAGGTGCAGAAGGACTGTTACAGAGAGTAGAGGTTGGAGACTGAGGTGCAAAAGGATCATAGCAGAGAACAGCGTTTTAAGACTGAGGTGCAGAAGGACTGTTGCAGAGACCACAGTTTGGAGACTGGGGTGCAGGAAGACTGTTGCAGAGAGCAGACGTTGGAGACTGGGGTGCAGAAGGCTTGTTATAGAGAACAGAATTTTGAGACTGGGGTGCAGAACGCCTGTTACGAAGAGGAGAGTTAAAACAAGGGGTGCAGAAGGTCTGTTAGAGAGGGCTGAGTTGGGAGACTGGGTTGCAGAAGGATCTTACAGAGAGCAGATGTTGGAGACTGAGATGTAGAATGATCGTTGCAGAGAGAAGAGGTTGGAGACTAGGGTGCAGAAGGCCTGTTACAGAGAGGAAGACTGTGCTGCAGAAGGACTGTTATAGAGAGCAGAGTTAGGGACTGAGTTGCAGAAGGATCTTACAAACAGCAGAGTTTGGAGATTTAGGTGTAGGAGGACTGTTACAGAGAGCAGTGTGTGGAGACTGGGATTCAGATGGATCCTGCAGAGAGAAGAGGTTTCAGACTGAGGTGTAGATCAACTGTTATAGAGAGCGGAGGTTAAAGACTGAGGTGCAGAAAGACTGTTAAGGAGAGCAAATTTTGGAGACTGTGTTGCAAAAGGATCTTACATTGAGCAGAGTTTGGAAACTGAGGTGTAGAAGGACTGTTACAGAGAGCAGATGTTGATGTCTGGGTTGCAGAAGAATTGTTGCAGAGAGCAAAATTTTCAGATTGAGGTGCAGAAGGACTTTTGCAGAGAGCAGATGTTGAAGACTGGGGTGTAGAAGTTTCGTTGCAGAGAGCAGAAGTTGGAGACTGCAGTACAGAAGTACTGTTGCAGAGAGAAGAGGTTGGGGACTAGGGTACCCAAAAACTTTTTCAGAGAGCAGATGTTGGAAACTGTTGTTCAGAAGGACAGTTGCAGAAGATAGAGAATGCAATGCAGAAGAACTTTTACAGAGAGCAGAGGTTGGAGACTGAGGCACAGAAGGACGGACAAAGAAAGCAGAGGTTGGAGACTGGCTTGCAAAAGGACCTTTACAAAGAGCAGAGTTTGGAGACTGGGGAACAGAAGAAGTGTTGCAGAGTACAGAGGTTGATGACTGGGGTGCAGTAGGACCGTTGCAGAAAGCAGAGTTTGGAGACTGGCGTGGAGAAAGAATATTACAGAGAGCAGAGTTTGGAAACTGGGGTCAGAAGGATCTTTCAGAGAGCAGACGTTGGAGACTGGGGTTCAGAAGGATCGTTGCAGAGAGCAGAGTTTGGACACTGAGGTGCAGGAGGACTGTTGCAGAGAGCAGATGTTGGAGACTGGGGTGCAGAAGGACTGTTTAGAGAGCAGATGTTGGAGACTGGGGTGCAGAACGACTCCTTCAGAGAGCAGAGGTTGACAACTGAGGTGGAGAAAGACTGTTACAGAGAACAGAGTTTGGAGACTGGGGTCCAGAAGGACTGTTGCAGAGAGCATTGGTTTAAGACTGAGGTACAGAAGGATCATTGCAGAGAGCAGAGTTGGAGTTGGGATGCAGAAGCACTGTTACACAGAGCACACGTTGCAGACTGGGGTGCAGAAAGAATTTTGCAGACACCAGAGGTTGTAGACTGGGGTGCATAAGAACTGTTGCAGATAGCAGAGTTTTGATATGAGGTGCAGAAAGACTGTTACAGAGAGCAGAGGTTGTAGACTTGCGTGCAGAAGGACTTATACAGTAAGCAGAGTTTGGAGACTGGGGTGCAGAAGGACCGTTACAGAGAGATGTGTTTGGAGACTGCGGTACAAAAGGACTGTTACAGAGAATAGAGTTTGGCGACTGGGGTGCAGAAGGAGTGTTGCAAAGAATAGAGTTTGGAGACTGAGGTGCAGAAGGACTGTTTCAGAGAGCAGAGTTTTTAGAAAGGTTGCAAAAGGATGTTACAGAGAGCAGAGATTGTAGACCGAGGTGCAGCAGGACTGTTACAGAGAGAATAGGTTGGAGACTGGGGTGCAGAAGGATTGTTATAGAGAACAGACTTTGGAGACTGGGGTGCAGAAGGCCTGTTACGGAGAGGAGAGTTGGAGAAGGCGTGCAGAAGAACTGTTACAGAGGGCAGAGTTTGGAGACTGGGTAGCAGAAGAAACTTACAGAGAGCAGATGTTGGAGAGTGAGGTGCAGAGGGACTGTAACAGAGAGTAGAGTTTGGACACTGAGGCACAGAAAGATTGTTACAGAGAGCAGAGTTTGGAGACTGGGGTGCAGAAGGACTGTTGCAGATACCAGAGGTTGGATACTGGGGTGTAGAAGGACTGTTGCAGAAAACAGAAGTTAGAATCTGGGGTGTGAAGGACTGTTGCAGAGTGCAGATGTAGGAGATCGTGATGCAGAAGGACTGTAACAAAGAGCAGTGGTTTGCGACTGGGGTGCAGAAGAACTAATGAAGAAAGCAGACTTTGGAAACTTGGGTGCAGAAGGCCTGTTACAGAGAGCAGAGTTTTGAGACTGGGGTGCAGAAGGATCGTTGGAGACAGCAGAGTTTCCAGACTCAGGTGCAGAAGGACTGTTGCAGAGATCAGATGTTGGAGACTTGCTTCAGAAGAACTGTTACAGAGAGTAGATGTTGGAGACTCGGATGCAGAAGGATAGTTGCAGAGAGCAGAGTTTGGACACTGGGGTACAGAAGGATTCTTACACAGAGAAGAGGTTGAAGACTGAGGTGAAGAAGGACTGTTACAGAGAGCAGATATGAAAGACAGAGGTGCAGGACTGATACAGAGAGCAGATATGGGAGACAGGGGTGCAGGACTGATACAGAGCAGAAGTTGAAGACTGACTTATACAGTTGAAAACGACTTATACAGAAAGCAGAGGTTGGGTACTTGGATGCATTAGGACCCTTACAGAGAACAGAGGTTATAGAAGGCGGTACAGAGGACTGTTACAGAGAGCAGAGGTTGGAGACTGGGATGCAGAAGAACTGATGTAGAGAACAGAAGTTGGAGAGTGGGGTGCAGAAGGATCGTTGGGACGAGCAGAGTATTTAGACTAGGGTGTAGAATGACTGTTGCAGAGAGCAGAGGTTGGAGACTGAGTTACTGAAGGACTGTTTAAGAGAGTAGATGTTGGAGACTTGTGTGCAGAAGGACTGTTGCATAGAGCAGAGATTTGAGACTGAGGTACAGAAGGACTGTTACAGAGAGCAGAGGTTTGACACTGGTGTGCAGATGGATTATGGCAGAGAGAAGAGTTTTCAGACTGAGGTACAAAACAACTGTTTCAGGAAGCAGATGTTGGAGACTGGGGTTTACAAGAACTGTTGCAGCCAGCAGAGGTTTCAGACTGTGGTGCAGAAGGATCGTTGCAGAGAGCAGCAGTTGGAGACTGAGGTGCAGAAGGATCATTGCAGAGAGCAGAGGTTCAAGACTGGGGTGCAGAAGGATCGTTAGAGAGAGCAGAGTTTGGAGACTGGGGTCCAGAGACTTTTACAGGGAGCACAGTTTGGAGAATGAGGTTTAGAAGGAATGTTGCGGAGAGCAGAGGTTGGAGACTTGGGTGAAGAAGGACTGCTGCAGAAAGCAGAGTTTGGACACTGAGGTGCAGAAGGACTGTTACAGAGAGCAGATTAAAGACTGGGGTGCAGAGGGACTGTTTCAGAGGGCAGACTTTAGAGACTGAGTTTCAGAAAGATCTCACAGAGAAAAGAGTTTGGACAGTGAGGTGCAGAAAGACTGTTACATAGAGTGGAGTTTCGAGACTTAGGTGCAGAAGGATCGTTACAAAAAGAAGAGTTTGGAGACTGGGGTGCAGACGGACTCTTACAGAGAGCACAGGTTTGATACTGTGGAGCAGAAGGAATGTTTCAGAGAGCAGAGGTTGGAGACTGGGGTGTGGAAAGACTGATGCTGAAAGCAGAGGTAGGAGACTGAGGTGCAGAAGGACTGTTACAGAGAGCAGAGTTTTGATATTGGGGTGCAGAAAGATTATTGCAGAGAGCAGAGTTTTCAGACTGAGGTAAAGAAGAACTGTTGCAGAGAGCAGATATTGTAGACTGGGTTGCACAAAGACTGTTGCAGAGGTTGGAGACTGGTGTGCAGACGGACTTTTACAGATAGCAGAAGTTGGAGACTGGGGTGCAGAAGGCCTGTTACAGAGAGCAGAATTTGGAGACTGGGGTGATGAAGGACAGCTACAGAGAGCAGAGATTGGAGACTGGGTTGCAGAAGGATCTTAAAGAGAGCAGAGGATAGAGACTGAGGCGCAGAAGCACTGTTACAGAGAGTAGAGGTTGGAGACTGTGGTGCAGTAGGACCATTGCAGAGAGCAGAGGTTGGAGACTGAGGTGCATAAGGATTGTTACAGAGATCAGAGGTTGGAGACTGGGGTTCAGAAGGATTGTTGCAGAGAGCAAAGGTTTTATTTTTTTATTTTTTATTTTTATTTTTTTATTGTTGGTCGTTCAAAACCTTACACAGTTCTTAATACATCATATTTCACAGTTTGATTCAAGTGGGTTATGAACTCCCAACTTTACCCTGTATACAGATTGCTATATCACATCAGTTACCCTTCCATTGATTGACATATTGCCTTTCTAGTGTCTGATGTATTCTGCTGTCAGTCCTATTCTCTACTATCTCCCCTCCCCTCCCCTCCCCTCCCCTTTTCTCTCTCTACCCCTTCTACTGTAAATCATTTCTTCCATTTGTATTATCTTGTCTTACCCCTCCATTACATAGTTCTTGATATATCATATTTTACATTTTGATTCAAGTGGGTTATGCACTTCCATTTTACCCCTTATACAGCTTGCAGAATCACATCAGTTACACTTCCATTGCTTTACATATTGCCATCCTAGTGTCTGTTGTATTCTGCTGCCTTTCCTATCCTCTACTATCCCCCCTCCTTTCCCCTCCCCTCCCCTCTTCTCTCTCTACCCCCACTACTGTAATTCATTCCTCCCCCTTGTATTATTTTTTCCTTTCCCCTCACTTTCTCTTGTATGTAATTTTGTATAACCCTGAGGGTCTCGTTCCATTTCCATGCAATTTCCCTTCTCTCTCCCTTTCCCTCCCACCTCTCAACCCTGTTTAATGATGGTCTTCTTCTCGTGCTCTTCTTCCCTAGTCTGTTCTTAATTACTCTCCTTATATCAAAGAAGACATTTGGCATTTGTTTTTTAGGGCTTGGCTAGCTTCACTTAGCATAATCTGCTCTAATGCCATCCATTTCCCTCCAAATTCTATGATTTTGTCATTTCTTAATGCAGAGTAATACTCCATTGTGTATAAATGCCACATTTTTTTTATCCATTCGTCTATTGAAGGGCATCTAGTTTGGTTCCACAGTCTTGCTATTGTGAATTGTGCTGCTATGAACATCGATGTAGCAGTGTCCCTGTAGCATGCTCTTTTTAGGTCTTTAGGGAATAGACCGAGAAGGGTGATAGCTGGGTCAAATGGTGGTTCCATTCCCAGCTTTCCAAGAAATCTCCATACTGCTTTCCAAATTGGCCTCACCATTTTGCAGTACCACCAACAATGTACAAGTGTAAACTTTTCCCCACATCCTCGCCAGCACTTATTGTTGTTTGACTTCGTGATGGCTGCCAATCTTACTGGAGTGAGATGGTATCTTAGGGTGGTTTTGATTTGCATTTCTCTGACTGCTAGAGATGGTGAGCATTTTTTCATGTATTTGTTGATTGATTGTATGTCCTCCTCTGAGAAATGTCTGTTCAAGTCCTTGGCCCATTTGTTGACTGGGCTGCAGAAGGACTGTTGCAGCGAGCAGAGGTTGAACACTTGGGTGCAGGAGGACTGTTGCATAGAGCAGATGTTGCAGTCTGCGGTGCAGAAGGACACTTACAGAGAACAGAGGTTGGATACTGTGGTACAGAAGAACTGTTACAGGGGGCAAAGGTTGGAGATTGAGGTCCAGAATAACTGGTGTGGAGAACAGAGTTTGGAGAGTGGGGTGCAGAAGGACCATTGCAGATAGCAGAGGTTGGAGACTGGGTTTCAGAACGATCATACAGAGAGCAGAGTTTGGACACTGAGGTGCAGAAGGACTGATGCAGAGAGCAAAGGTTGGAGATTGGGGCGCAGTAGAACTGTTGCAGCGAGCAGAGTTTAGAGACCGGGGTGCAGAAGGACTGATACCCAAAGCAGAGTCTGGAGACTGGGGTGCAGAAAGACCGTTACAGAGAGCAGAGGTTGGAGACTGAAGTACAGAAGGACGGTAACTGAAAGCAGAAGTTGGAGACTGGGGTGGAAAAGAACTGTTGCAGAAAGCAGATTTTGAAGAATGGGGTGCAGAAGGACTGTTGCAGAGAGCAGTGGTTGGAGAGTGAGGTGCAGAAAGACTGTTACAGAGAGAAAGTTTGGAGAATGGGGTGCAGAAGGAACCTTACAGAGAACAGACGTTGAAGACTACGGTACAGAAGAACTGTTGTAGAGAACAAGGTTGGAGACTGGGGTGCATAGGGACCATTGCAGAGAGTAGACTTTAGAGACTGTGGTGCAGAAGAAATGTTACCGAGAGAAGAGTTTGGAAACTGGGGAGCAGAAGAATCTTCCAGTGAAAAAAGTCTGGAGACTGGGGTGAAGAAGGATTGTTGCAGAGAGAAGACGTTTGAGACTTGGGTGCAGAAAGATCTTTACAGAGAGCAGAGGGTGCAGACTGGGGGTGCCGAAGGACTGTTACAGAGAGCAAAGTTTGGAGTCTGGGTTCAGAAGTACTGTTACAGAAAGCAGAGTTTTGAGACTGCGGTACAGAAGGATTGTTACAGAGAGCAGAGGTTGGAGACTTGGGAGCAGAAAAACTGTTGCAGAGGACAGAGGTTTGAGACTGGGGTGCAGCTCAACCATTGCAGAAAGCATAGGTTGGAGACTGGGGTAGAAAAGGCATCATACAGAGAGCAGAGTTTGGAAACTGGGGTGCAGTAGGATCTTACAGATAAGAGGTTGGAGACTGATGTGCAGTGGGACTCTTACAGAGAGCAGAGTTTGGAGACTGGGGTGCAGAAGGACTGATAGAGAAAGCAGAGATTGGAGTTTGTGGTGAAGAAAGAAGGTTACAGAGAGCGGAGGTTGGACTGCAGTACAGAATGTCTTATACAGAGAGCAGTGCTTGGAGTCTGGGGTGCTGAATGATTGTTGCAGAGATCAGATGTTGCTAACTAGGGTGCAGAAAGACTCTTGCAAAGAGCAGAGTTTGGAGACTGGGGTGCAGAAGGACTGATACAGAAAGCAGAGGGTGGAGACTGGGGTGCAGAAGGACTCTTACAGAGAGCAGATATTGCACACTATGTTGCAGAAGGACTGTTAAAGAGAGCAGAGTTTAGAGACTGGGGTGCAGAATGACTATTGCAGAGAGCAGAGGTTGGAGACTGGGATGGAGAAGAATTGTTGCAGAGAGAAGATTTTGGTGACTGGTGTGCAGAAGAAATTTTACAGAGAGCAGAGTTTTTTAGACTGAGTTTAAAAGGATCTTACAGAGAGCAGAGGTTTGAGACTGAGGTGCAAAAAGACTGTTGCAGAGAGCAGATGTTGGAGACTGCAGTACAGAAGGACTGTTGCAGAGAGCTGAGATTGGAGACTAGGGTACACAAGGACTTTTTCAGAGAGCAGATGTTGGAGACTGTTGTTCAGAAAAACTGTTGCAGAGAGCAGAAGTTGGAGAATGGGGTACAGAAAGAGTTTTGCAGAGAGCAGAGGTTGGAGGCTGAGGTACAGATGGACAGATAATGAAAGCAGATGTTGGAGACTGGCGTGCAAAAGGACCTTTACAGAGAGCAGAGTTTGGAGACTGTGGTACAGAATGACTATTACAGAGAGCAGAGTTTGGAGACTGGGGAGCACAAGGACTGTTGTGGAGTACAGAGGTTGGAGACTGGGGTGAAGTAGGACCATTGCAGAAAGCAGAGGTTGAAGACTGGCTTGGAGAAGAAATATTACAGAGAGCAGATTTTGGAAAAGGTGGTGCAGAAAAATCTTTCTACACCAAAGATTGGAGACTGAGGTGAAGAAGGGTCGTTGCAGAGAGTAGATGGAGACTGAGTTTAAGAAGGATCGTTGCAGAGAACAGAGGTTGGAGACTGGGGTACAGAAGGATCGTTACAGTCATCAGATTTCCAAACTGAGATGCAGAAGGACTCTTACACAAAGCAGAGGTTGAAGACTGAGGTGAAGAAGGACAGTTACAGAGAGCAGATGTGGGAGACAGGGGTGCAGGACTGATACAGAGCAGAAGTTGGAGAAGGGGTACATAAAAACTGTTACAGAGAGCAGAGGTTGGAGACTCGGGTGCAGAAGGATAATTGCAGAGAGCAGAGTTTTCAGACTGAGGTACAGAAAAACTGTTGCAGAGATCAGATGTTGGAGATTGGGGTGCACATGGACTGTTGCAGCGAGCAGAGATTGGAGACTGCGGTGCAGAGGCATCGTTTCAGAGAGCAGAGGTTGGAAAGTGGGGTGCAGAAGGCCTTTTAAAGAGAGCAGAGATTGGAGACTGAGGTGCAGAAAGACTGTTACAGAGAGCAGAGATTAAAGACTGGAATGCAGAAGGACTGTTGCAGAGAAGATTATGGAGACTAGGGTGTAGAAGGACTGTTCCAGAGAGCAGAGGTTGTAGACTGGGGTGCAGGAGCATCATACAGAAAGCAGAGTTTGGAGACTGAGGTGCAGAAGGACTGTTGCAGAGAGCAGATATTGGAGACTGGTATCCAGAAGGACTGATATAGAGGGCAGAGTTGGGAGACAGGGGTGGAGAAGTATCTTACAGCGAGCGATGTTTGGAGACTGAGGTGCAGTAAGACTGTTGAAGAGAGCAGAGGTTGGAGACTGGGGTGCAGAAGGACTGTTATAAAGAGCAGAGTTTAGAGAGTGGGGAGCAGAAGGACTGTTGCAGAGTACAGAGGTTTGAGACTGGGGTGCAGCAGGACCGTTGCAGAAAGCAGAGGTTGGAGACTTTCGTGGAGAAGAAATATTACAGAGAGTAGATTTTGGAAACTGGGGTGCAGAAGGATTTTTCAGAGAGCAGAGGTTGGAGACTGAGGTGCAGAAGGACTGTTACAGAGAAAGTGGTTGGAGACTGGGGTACAGAATGATTGTTGCAGAGAGCAGAGGTTTAAGAGTGAGGTACAGAAAGATCACTGCAGAGAGCACAGGTGGAGACTTGGCTGCAGAAGGACTGTTAAACAGAGCGCACGTTGCAGACTGGGGTGCATAAGGAATGTTGCAGACAGCAGCGGTTGGAGACTGGGGTGCATAGGGACTGTTGCAGAGAGCACAGTTTGATATGAGGTGCAGAAGGACTGTTACAGAGATCAGAGTATGTATACTGGGGAGCAGAATAACTGGTACAGAAAGCAGAGGTTGGAGACTGGTGTGCAGAAGGACTGTTACAAAGAGCAGAGTTTGGAGAATGCGGTACAGAAGGACTGTTACATAGAGCAAAGGTTGACAACTGGGGTGCAGAAGGAGTGTTTCAAAGAACAGAGGTTGGAGACTGAGGTGCAGAAGGACTGTTACAGAGAGCAGAGTTTTTAGACAAGGTTGCAGAAAGATCTTGCAGAGAGCAGAGTTTGTAGACCGAGGTGCAGCAGGACTGTTAAAGAGAGCAGAGGTTTGAGACTGGGGTTCAGAAGGCCTGTTATGGAAAGCAGAGTTTGGAGAAGGGCTCCAGAAGGTCTGCTACTGATGGCAGAGTTTGGAGACTTTGTTGCAGAAGGATTTTACAGAGAGCAGATGTTGGAGACTGAGGTGCAGAAGGACTGTTACTGAGAGTAGAGGTTGGAGACTGAGTTTCAGAAGGATGGTTGCACAGAACAGAGGTTGGAGACTGGGGTACAGAAGGATCATTGCAGTCAGCAGAGTTTCCAGACTGAGATGCAGAAGGACTCTTACACAGAGCAGAGGTAGAAGACTGAGGTGAAGAAGAACAGTTACAGAGAGCAGATTTTGGAGACAGGCGTGCAGGACTGATACAGAGCAGACCTTGGAGACTGGGGTGCAGAAGGATCGTTAAAGAGAGTAGATTATGGAGACTGGGGTATAGAAGGACTGTTCTAAAGAGCAGAGGTTGGAAACTGGGGTCCAGAAGGACTGTTACAGAGAGCAGTTGTTTAAGACTGAGGTGCAGAAAAACTGTTACAGGGAGCAGTGTTTGGAGACTGGTGTGCAAAAGGACTGATACTGAGTGTAGAATTTGGAGACTGGGGAGCAGAAGGATCTTACAGAGAGAAAAGTTTGGAGACTGGGGTGCAGAAGGATTGTTGCAGAGAGCAGACGTTGGAGACTGGGGTGCAGAAGGCCTGTTGCAGAGAGCAGTTGTTGAAGACTGATGTGCAGAAAAACTGTTACAGAGAACAGTGTTTGGAGACTGAGGTGCAGAAGGACTGTTGAATAGAGCAGTGTTTGGAGACTGGGGTGCAGAAGGACCGTTACAGATAATAGAGGTTGGAGACTGTGGTACAGAAGTTCTGTTAAAGAGAGCAGAGGTTGGGGACAGATGTGCCGAATTATCTTACAGAGAGCAGAGTTTGGAGACTGGGGTGCAATAGGAATGTTGCAGAGAGCAGAGGATGAAGAATGGGGTGCAGAAAGATAGTTGCAGAGAGAAGAGGTTGAAGACTGAGGTGCAGAAGACTTGTTACATGGAGCAGAGCTTGGAGACTGGGGCGCAGAAGTCCTGTAACATAGAGCAGCATTTGGAGACTGGGTGGCATAAGGATCTTACATAGAGCAGAGGTTGGTGACTGAGGTGCTGAAGCACTGTCAGCGAGAGCAGAGGTTGTAGACTTTGGTCCACAAGGATCGTTGCAGAGAGCTGAGTTTTCAGAATTAGCTTTAGAAAAACTGTTGCAGAGAGCAGATGTTGGAGACTGGGGTGCAGAAGAACTGTTGCAGAGAGCAGAGTTTGGAGACTTGGGTGTAAAAGAATCGTTGCAGAGAGCAGAGGGTGCAGACTGGGGTGCCGAAGGACTGTTACAGAGAGCAGATTTTGGAGATTGGGGTGCAGAAGGACTGGTACAGAGACCACATGTTGAAGACTGAGGTGCAGAAAGACCTTCGCAAAGAGAAGTGGTTGGAGACTGAGGTGCAGAAAAACTGTTGCAGAGTGTAGAGGTTAAAGAATTGGGTGTAGAAGGACTTTTGCAGAGACGAGAGTTTGAAGATTGGGGTGCCAAAGGGCTGTTGCAGGGAGCAGACGTTGTAGACTGAGGTGCAGAAGGACTGTTACAGAAAGCAGAGTTTGGAGACTTAACTGCAGAAGGACTTATAGAGAAAGCAGAGGTTGGAGAGTGGGGTGCAGAAGGACCATTAGAGAGAGAAGAGTTTGGAAACTGCAGTACAGAAGGACTGTTACAGAGAGCAGAGGTTTGAGACTGGGTTGCAGAAGTCCTGTTACAGAGAGCAGAGTTTGGAGACTGTTGTGCAGAAGGAATGTTACAGAGTGCAGAGTTTAAAGACTGGGTTGTAGAAGGATCTTACAGAGAGCAGAGTTGGGAGAATGAGGTGCAGAAGGACTGTTACAGAGAGCAGAATTAGGAGAGTGGCGTGCAAAAGGGTGGTTTAAGGGAGCAGAGTTTTCAGACTGAGGTTCAGAAGGACTGTTGCAGAGAGCAGATGTTCGAGACTGGGGTGCAAAGGACTGTTGCAGAGAGGAGAGTTTAGAGACTGGGGTGCATAAGAACTGTTATAGAGAGCAGAGTTTAGAGACTGGGTTGCTGAAGGATCTTACAGAGAGCAGAGATTGGAGACTGAGGTGCAGGTGGACTGTTACAGAGAGCAGTGGTTTGAGACTGGGGTGCAGAAGGATCATGCAGAGAGTAGAGTTTTCAGACTGAGGTCAAGAAGGACGGTTACAAAGAGCAGACGTTGGAAACTGAGGTGTAGAAGGACTGTTACACATAGGAGACTTTGGAGACTCAGGTGCAGAAGGACTGTTAGAGGAAGCAGAGTTTGGAAATTGGGGTGCAGAATGACTATTACAGAGAGCAGAGGTTGGAGACTGTGGTATAGGACTGTTAACGAGAGCAGAGGCTGGAGACTGGGGTGCAGAAAAATTCTTACATAGAGCAAAGGTTGGAGACTGAGGTGCACAAGGTTAGATACAGAGAACAGAGGTTAGAGACTGGGGTTCAGACAGACTGATACTGAAAGCAGAGGTTGGAGACTTGGGTGTAGAAGGACCCTTACAAAGAGCACAGGTTGGAGACTGCGGTACAGAAGGACTGTTACATAGAGGAGATTTTGGAGTCTGGGGAGCAGAAGTACTGTTTCAGAGGACAGAGTTTGGAGACTGGGGTGGAGAAATAATGTTACAAAGAGCAGAGTCTGGAAACTGGAGTGCAGAAGGATATTAAAGAGAGCAGAGATTGGAGACTGTTGTGCAGAAGGACTGTTGCAAAGAGCAGACCTTGGAGACTGGGGTCCAGAAGGATTGTTGCAGAGAGCAGAGTTTGGAGACTGGGGTGGAGAAGAATCGTTGAAGAGAGAAGAGGTTGGAGACTGGAGTGAAGAAGTCCTTTACAGAGAGCAGAGTTTAAATACTGTTGTGCAGAACGACTGTTACAGAGTGCAAAGTTTAAAGACTGGGGTGCAGAAGGACTGTTACAGAGAGCAGAGGTTGAAGACTGGTGTTCAGATGGATCTTACAGAGAGCAGAGTTCGGAGACTAGGGTGAAAAGGACTGTTGCAGAGAGCAGATGTTGGAGATTGAGGTGGAGAAGAATCGTTGCAGAGAGAAGAGGTTGGAGACTGGAGTGCAGAAGTCCTGTTACAGAGAGCAGAGTTTAAAGACTGTTGTGCAGAACGACTGTTACAGAGAGCAGAGGTTGAAGACTGGGGTTCAGATGGACCTTACAGAGAGCAGAGTTTGGAAACTGGAGTGCAGAAGGATCTGAAAGAGAGCAGAGGTTGGAGACTGTGGTGCAGAAGGACTGTTGCAGAGAGAAGACGTTGGAGATAGGGGTCCAGAAGGATCGTTGATAGGAGCAGAGTTTGGAGACTGGGGTTCAGAAAGACTGCTGCAGAGACCAGATATTGGAGACTGGGGTGCAGAAGGACTGTTGCAGAGAGCATATTTTAGAGGCTGGGGTGAAGAAGGACTATTACATAGAGCAGAGGTTGGAGACTGAGGTGCAGAAGGACTCTTAAAGAGATCAGAGTTTGGAGACTGAGGTGCAGAAGAACTGTTACAGAGAGCAGAGGTTGAAGACAGGAATTCAGATGGATCTTATACAGAGCCGAGTTTGGAGACTGGGGTGCAAAAGGACTATTGCAGAGAGCAGATGTTGGAGACTGGGGTGGAGAAAAATCTTTGCAGAGAGAAAATGTTGGAGACTGGGGTGCAGAAGGCCTGTTACAGAGAGCAGAGGTTGGAGACTGTTTTGCAGAAGGTATGTTACAGAGTGCAAAATTTAAAGACTGGGTTGCAGAAGTATCTTACAGAGAGCAAAGTTGGGAGACTGAGGAGAAAAAGGACTGTTACAGATAGCAGAGGTAGGAGACTGGGGTGCAGAAGGGTCGTTGCAGAGAGCAGAAATTTCAGACTGAGATGCAGAAGAACTGTTGAAGAGAGCAGATGTTGGAGACTGTGGAGCAGAAGGACTGTTGCAGAGAGCAGATGTTGGTAACTAGGGTGTAAAATGGCTGTTGTAGAGAGCAGAGTTTGGAGAATATGCTGCAGTAGGACTGTTGCAGAGAGCAGAGTTTAGAGACTGATGTGTGGAAGTCCTGCTACAGAGAGCAGAGGTTGGAGACTTGGATGCATAAAAACTGTTACAGAGAGCAGAGGTTGGATACAGGGGTGCAGAAGGATCTTCAGAGAGCAGAATTTGGAGACTGTGGTGCAGAAGGAGTGTTGCAGAGATCAGAGGTTGGAGACTGGGGTGCACTAGAATCATTGCAGTGAGCAGAGTTTGGAGACTGGGGTGCAGAAGGATCGTTGCAGAGAGCAGATTTTGGAGACTGGGGTGCAGAAGGCCTGCTACAGAGAGAAGACTTTGTAGACTGGCGTGCAGAAGGCCTGTTATAGAGAGGAGAGGGTGGAGATTGAGGTGCTGGTGGACTGTTATATAGAGCAATGTTTTGAAATAGGGTGCAGAAGGATCGTGTAGAGAGCAGAGGTATCAGACTGATGTGCAGAAGGACTGTTACAGAAAGTAGAGGTTGGAAATTGGGGTGCAGAAGGACCATTACAGAGACCAGAGTTTGGAGACTGTCGTATAGAAAAACTATTACAGAGAGCAGAGGTTGGAGACTGGGGTGCAAAAGGAATGATACAGAGAGCACAGGTTGGAGACTGAGGTGCAGAAGGATAGATACAGAGAGCAGAGGTTTGAGACTGAGGTTCAGAAAGACTGATACCGAAAGCAGTATTTGGAGACTGGGGTGCAGAAGGCCCGTTAAGGAGAGCAGTGTTTGGAGACTGCGGTACACAAGGACTGTTACAGAGAGCAGATGTTAGAGACTGGGAGCAGAACGACTGTTGCAGAGGACAGAGTTTGAAGACTAAGGTGCCCCAGGACACTTGCACAAAGCAGAGGATAAAGCCTGGGTAACAGAAGGGATGTTACAGAGAACAGAGTTTAGAATCTTGAGTGCAGAAGCATCTAACAGAGACCAGAGTTTGAAGACTGTGGTGCAGAAGGACTGTTGCCGAGAGCATTGATTGGAGACTGAGGTGCAGAAGTCCTGTTACATAGAGTAGAGGTTGGAGACTGGTGTGCAGAGGATGGTTGAAAAGAGCAGAGCTTGGAGACAGGGGTGAAGAAGGATCTTACAGAGAGCAGAAGTTGGAGACTGAGGTGCAGAAGGTCTCTTGTAGAGATCAGAGGTTGGAGACTGGGGTGCAGTAGGATCATTGCAGAGAGCAGATGTTGGAGACTTGGGTGCAGACGGACTCTTGCAGGGAGCAGATTTTAGAAACTGGGGCGCAGAAGACTGTTACACAGAGCAGAGTTTGGAGACTGGGGTGCAGAAGGACTGTTACAGAGAGCAGAGTTTGAAGACTGGGGTGCAAAAGGACTGTTACAGAGTGCAGAGTTTAAAGACTGGGTGTCAGAAGGATCTTAAAGATAGCAGATTTGGTCGACTGAGGTGTAGAAGTACTGTTACATAGAGCAGAGGTAGGAGACTGGGGTGCAAAAGTGTCATTGCAGAGAGCAGAGTTTTCAGACTGAGGTGCAGAAGAACTGTTGCAGAGAGCAGATGTTGGAGACTGGGGTGAAGAAGGACTGTTGCAGAGAGCAGAGGTTGGAGACTGGGGTGCAGAAGGACTGTTGTAGAGAGGAGAGGTTGGAGATTGGGGTGCAGAAGGACTGTTGCAGAGAGGAGATGTTGGAAACTGACTTGCGGGGGTCCTGTTATAGAGAGCAGAGGTTGGAGACTCAGAAGCAGAAAGACTGTTTCAAAGAGCAGTGTTTAAAGACTGGAGTGCAGAAGGATCATTTCAGAGCACAGAATTTTCAGATTGAGGTGAAGAAGGACTTTTGCAGAGAGCAGTTGTTGGTGACTTGGGTGCAGAAGGACTTTTGCAAAGAGCAGACGTTGGAGACAAAGATCGTTGTAGAGAGCAGAGGTTTGAGACTGGGGTGCAGAAGGACTGATACAGAGAGCAGAGGTTTGAGACTGTGGTGCAGAAGGACCTTTAGAGAGAGCAGAGTTTGGAGACTGCAGTACAGAAGGACTGTTACAGTGAGGATACGTTGGACACTAGGGTACAGAAGGACTGTTTCAGAGAGCAGATGTTGGAAACTGTGGTTCAGAAGGACTGTTGCAGAGAACAGAGTTTAGAGAATCGGGTGTAGAAGGACTGTTGCAGAGAGCACATTTTGGAGATTGAGGTGCAGAAGGATTGTTACAGAGAGCAGAGTTTGGAGACTAGGGTGCAGAAGGATCTTACAGAGAGCAGAGTTTAAAGACAGGGGTGCAGAAGTACTGTTGCAGAGAGCAGAGGTTGGAGACTGAGGTGCAGAGGGACTGTTATAGAGAAAATGTTGGAGATGGAGAGAAGAAGGAATGTTACTGAGAACAGAGGTGGGAGACTCATGTGCAGCAGTACCGTTGCAGAAAGCAGAGGTTGGAGACTGGGGTAGAGATGAAATGTTACTGGGAGCAGAGTTTTGAAACTGTGGTGCAGAAGGATATTACATAGAGCAGATATTGGAGACTGGAGTGCAGAAGGATCGTTGCAGAGAGCAGAGGTTGTAAACTGGGGTGCAGAAGGTTTGTTGCAAAGAGCAGACGTTGCAGACTGGGGTGAAGAAGGATCGTTGCAGACAGCAGAGGTTAGAGACTGGGGAGCAGAAGGACTGTTACAGAGAGTAGAGTTTGGATACTGAGGTGCAGATGAATCGTTGCTTAGAGCAGATATTAGAAACTGAGGTGCAAAAGGACTGTTGCAGAGAGCAGAGGTTGGAGACTGTGGTGCAAAAGGACTGTTACAGAAAGTAGAGGTTCGAGATTGGCGTGCAAAAGGCCTGTTACAGAGAGCAGAGGTCAGATACTAGGGTGCAGAAGAACTTCTACAGAGAGCAGAGTTTTTATACAAGGTTGCACAAGGATCTTACAGAGAGCAGAGGTTGTAGACCAAGGTGCAGCAGGACTGTAACAGAGAGCAGAGGTTGGTAACTACGGTGCAGAAGGATCGTTGCAGAGAACAGAGTTTTCAGACTGAGGTGCAGAAAGACTTTTGCAGAGAGCACATGTTAGAGACTGGGGTGCAGAAGGACTGTTGCAGAGAGCAGAGGTTGGAGACTAGAGTGCAGAAGGACTGTTGCAGAGAGAAAGGTTGGAGACTGAGGTGCAGAAAGACTCTTACAGAGAGCAGTGGTTGGAGACTGGGGTGAAGAAGGATCATTATAGAGAACAGATTTCGGAGACGGGGTGCAGAAGGCCTGTTACGGAGAGCAGAGTTTAGAGAAGGGGTGCAGAAGTACTTTTACATAGAGTAGAGCCCGAGGTTCAGAAGGACCATTGCACAGAGCAGATGTTTGAGACTGGGGTGCAAAAGGCCTTTTGCAGAGAGCAGAGTTTGGAAACTGGGGTGCAAAAGGATTGTTGTAAAGAGCAGAGTTTTTAGACTGGGGTGCAGAGGGATTGTTACAGAGAGCAGATGTTGGAGACTATGGTGCAGAAAGACCATTGCAGAGATTAGAGTTTGGTAACAGAGGTGAAGAATGATTGTTAAAGTGAACAGAAGTTGGAGACTGGGGTGCAGAAAGACTGTTGCAGAAAGCAGAGTTTGGAGACTGGGTTTTTGAAGGACTCTTGCAAAGAGCAGAGGTTGGAGACTGGGGTGAAGAAGGACTGTTACATAGAGCAGAGTTTGGAGACAGGGTTGCAGAAGGATCTTACAGAGAGCTGAGTTTCGATCCTGAAGTGCAACAGGAGTATTACATAGAGCAGAGTTTGGAGACTGGGTGCAGAAGGATCATTGCAGAGAACATCGTTTTCAGACTGAGGTGCAGAAAGACTGTTGCAGAGAGCAGAGGTTGGAGACAGGGGTGCAGAAGGACTATTACATAGAGCAGATATTGGATACTGGGGTGAACAGGGATTGTTGCAGAGAGCAGAAGGTTGAAGACTGGGGTGCAGAAGGACTGTTACAGATAGTAGAGTTTCGAGACTGAGGTTCAGAAGGATCGTTGCAGAGAGCAGAGTTTGGAGACTAGGGTGCAGTAGAGCTCCTATAGAGAGCTGAGTTTTCAGACACAGTTGCACAAGGATCTTACAGAGAGCAGAGTTGTAGAACGATGTGCAGCAGGACTGTTACAGAGAGCAGAGGTTGGAGACTGGGGTGCAGAAAGATGATTGTAGAGAACAGAGTTTTCAGACTGAGGTGCAGAAGGACTTTTGCAGAGAGCACATGTTGGAGACTGGGGTGCAGAAGGACTGTTGCAGAGCAGAGTTTGGGGACTGGGGCCAGAAGGATCATTGTAGAGAGCAAAATTTTGAGACTGGAGTACAGAAGGATTGTTATAGAGAATAGAGGATGGAGACTGGGGTTCAGAAGGCTTATTACAAAGAGCAGAGTTTGGAGAAGGGATTCAGAAGTACATTTACAGAGAGTAGTTTTTGGAGCCTGAGGTGCAGAAGGACCCTTGCAGAGAGCAGAGGTTGAAGACTGAGGTGCAGAAAGATTGTTTCAGAGAGCAGAGGTTGGAGACTGGGTTGCAGAGGGACTGTTGCAGAGAGCAGAGGCTCGACACTGGGGTGTAGAAGGACTGTTGCGGAGAGCACAGGTTGGAGATTGGGTGCAGAAGGTCTGTTGCAGGAAGCAGAGTTTAAAGACTGGGTTACAGTAGTAATGTTACAGAGGCAGACGTTTGATATTTAGTGCAGAAAAACTGTTGCAGAGAGCAGATGTTGGACACTGTGGTGCAGAAGGACTGTTGCAGAGAACAGAATTTGTAGACTGAGGTGCAGAAACACTGTTACAGAGAGTAGAGGTTGGAGAATGGGGTGCAAAAGGCCTGTTACAAAGAGCAGAGGTTGGGTTGGAGACTGGGGTGCAGAAGAACTGATAGAGAAAGCTGACATTGGAGTCTTGGGTTCAGAAAGACTATTACGGAGAGCAGAGTTTTGAGACTGCGGTACAGAAAGACTGTTACAGAGAGGAGAGGTTGGAGACTGAGGTCCAGAAGGATTGTTACGGAGATCAGTGGGTGGAGACTGGGGTGCAGAAGAAATGTTGCAGAGAGAAGTTGGAGACTGGGGTGCAGAAGGACTGTTACTGAGAGCAGAGGTTGGAGACTGGGGTGCAGAAGAACTGATAAAGAAACCTGACGTTGGAGACTGGGGTTCGAAGGACCATTACAGAGAGCAGAGTTTTGAGACTGCCGTACAGAATGGACTGTTACAGAGAGCAGAGTTTAGAGACTGAGGTGCAGAAGGAGTGTTGCAGACAGTAGAGGTTTGAGACTTTGGTGCAGGAGGACTTGGGCAGAGAGCAGAGTTTGGAGACTGAGGTGAAGAAGAACCGTTACCGAGAGCAGAGGTTGGAGACTGGGGTGCAGAAGTACTGATACAGAAAGCAGAGGTTGGAGACTGGGGTGCAGAAGGACCGTTACAGTAAGCATTTTTTGGAGACTGCACTACACGAGGACTGTTACAGAGAACAGAGTTTGGAGAAGGGGTGCAGAAGGTCTGTTACAGAGGGCAGAGTTTACAGACTGGGTTGCAGAAGGATCTTACAAAGAGCAGATTTTGGAGACTGCAGTACAGAAGGACTTTTACAGAGAGCAGAGGATGGAGCCTGGGGTGTAGAAGAACTGTTTTAGAGAGCAGATGTTGGAGTCTGTGTTGCAAAAGGACTGTTGGAGAGAGCAGAGGATAAATACTGGAGTGTAAAAGTACTGTTGCAGAGAGCAGAGTTTGCAGACTTAGTTGCGGAAGGACTATTACAGCAGGCAGAGTTTAAAGACTGTGGTGGAAAACGATGGATACAGAAAGCAGAGGTTGGATACTGGGGTGCATAAGTACCCATACAAAGAACAAAGTTTGGAGACTGCGGTACAAAAGGACTGTTACAGAGAGGTAGAGGTTTGATACTGGGGTGCAGAATAACTGTTTTAGAGAACAGAGGTTGGAGACTGGTGTGCAAAATGATCGTTTCAGAGAGCAGAGTTGTCAGACTGAGGTGCAGAAAGACTGTTGCAGAGAGCAGATGTTGGAGACTGGGGTGCAGAAGGACTTTTGCAGAGAGCAGAGGTTGGAAACTGGGGTGCAAAAGGATTGTTTTAGAGAGCCGAATTTTTAGACTGGGGTGCAGAATGACTGTTGCAGAGAATAGAGTTTCGAGACTGAGTTGCAGAAGGATCGTTGCAGAGAGCAGAGTTTGGAGACTGGGGTGCAGTAGAACTCCTACAGAGAGCAGAGTTTTTAGACAAGGTTGGACAAGAATCTTACAGAGAGCAGAGTTGTAGACCGATGTGCAGCAGAACTGTTACAGAGAGCAGAGGTTGGAGACTGGGGTGCAGAAAGATCGTTGTAGAGAACAGAGTTTTTAGACTGAGGTGCAGAAGGACTTTTGCAGAGAGCACATGTTGGAGACTGGGGTGCAGAAGGACTGTTGCAAAGAGCAGAGTTTGGGGACTTAAGTGCAGAAGGATTGTTATAGAGAACAGAGGTTGGAGACTGGGGTGCAGAAGGCCTATTACGGAGAGCAGAGTTTAGAGAAGGGGTTCAGAAGTACATTTACAGAGAGTAGTTTTGGAGACTGAGGTGTAGAAGGACCGTTGCAGAGAGCAGAGGTTGAAGACTTAGGTGCAGAAGGATTGTTACAGAGAGAGGAGGTTGGAGACTGGGGTGTAAAGGGACTGTTGCAGAGAGCAGAGACTGGACACTGGGGTGTAGAAGGACTGTTGCGGAGAGCAAAGGTTGGAGATTGGGGTGCAGAAGAACTGTTGCAGAGAGCAGAGTTTGGAGACTAGGTTACAGAGGCAGACATTATAGATTTGTTGCAGAAGGACTGTTACAGAGAGCAGATGTTGGAGACTGGGGTGCAGAAGGACTGTTACAGAGAGCAGAGTTTTTAGACTGAGATGCAGAAAGACTATTACAGAGAGCAGAGTTTGGAAATTGTGGTGCAGATGGACTGATACAGTAAGCAGAGATTGGAGACTGGGGTGCAGAAGGACTGTTACAGAGTGCAGAGTTTGGAGACTGGGGTGCAGAAGACCTGTAAGAGAGAAGAGGTTAGAGACTTCTGTGCAGAAAGATTGTTACAGATAGCACAGTTTGGAGAATGGGGTACAGAAGGATCGTTGCAGAGATCAGAGGTTTCAGACTGAGGCTTAGAAGGACTGATACAGAGAGGTTGGAGTCTGATGTGCAGAAGGACTGTTAGAGAACAGAGTTTAGAGACTGAGGTTCAGAAGGACCATTACAGAGAGCAGATGTTGGAGCCTGGGGTGCAGAAGGACTGTTATAGAGAGCAGCAGTTGGAGACTGGTGTGGTGAAGTATCATTACAGTTAGCAGAGGTTGGAGACTGAGGTACACAAGGACTGTTACAGAGAGGATAGGTTGGAGACTGGGGTGCAGAAGAATTCTTTCAGAGAGCAGTGTTTTGAGATTGGTGTCCAGCAGAACTGTTACGGATAGCAATGTTTCGAGACTGGGTTTCAGAAGGATCTTACAGAGAGCATTTTGGAGACTGAGGTTCAGAAGTTCTGTTACAGAGAGCAAAGGTTTGAAACTATGTTGCAGAGAGCAGAGATTTCAGACTGAGGTGCAGAAGGAATGTAGCAGAGAGCAGATGTTGGATTCCTGGGTGCAGAGAACTGTTACAGAGAGCAGAGTTTGGAGACTGGGGTGTAGAAGAATCATTAGAGAGAGCACAGGTTGGAGACTGGGGTGCAGAAAGAGTGTTACAGAAAGAAGAGGATGGAGACTGGTGTGCAGAAGGAGTGTTACAGAGAGCAGACTTTGTAGATTGGTGTTCAGAAGAACTGTTAAAGAGAGCAGAGGTTTTAGACTGAGATGCAGAAGAATTGTTACAGATAGCAGAGTTTTGACACTGATGTTCAGAAGGACTGTTACAGAGAGCAGAGCTTGGAGACTGGTGTGTAGAAGGATCATTGCAGAGAACAGAGGATTGAGAATGAGGTCCCGAAGGATCGTTTCAGAGAGCCGAGTTTGGAGACTGCAGAAAGATCGCTACAGAGAGCAGATTTTGAAGACTGGGGTGCAGAAGGAAAGTTACAAAGAGCACAGGTTGGAGACTGGGGTTAAGAAAAAATGTTGCAGAGAGCAGAGGTTGGAGACTGGGGTGCAGAAAGACTTTTGCAGAGAGCAGAGGATGGAGACTGGGTTCAGAAGGACTTTTGCAGAGAGCAGAGGTTGGTAACTGAGGTGCAGAAGGACTGTTACAGAGAGCAGAGTTTGGAGACTGGGGTGCAGAAAAACTGATACAGAAAGCAGAATGTGGAGACTGGGGTGCAGAAGGACCTTTACACAAAGCAGAGTTTGGAGACTGCGGTACACAAGGACTGTTAGAGAGAGCTGAGTTTGGAGACAGGGGTGCAGAAGGAGTAAGGCAGAAAAAAGATTTTGGAGACTGGGGTGCCGAAGGACAATTACAGAGACCTAGATGGAAACTGGGGTGCAAAAGAAATGTTGCAGAGAGCAGAAGTTGGAGAGTGGAGTGAAGAAGGACCGTTTCAGAGAGCAGAAGTTTGAGACGAAAGTGTGAAGAACTGTTACAGAGAGCAGAGTTTGGAGACTGGGGTGCAGAAGAACTGATACAGAAAGCATACGTTGGAGACCGGGGTGCAAAAGGACCGTTACAGAAAGCAGATGTTGGAGACTGCGGTACAGAAGGACTGATACAGAGAGCAGAGGTTGGAGACTTGGGTGCAGAAGGACTGATGCAGAGAACGGATTTTAGAGACTGGGGTGCAGAAGAAACTTTACAGAGAGAAGAGGTGGAGACTGAGGTGAAGAAGGATCGTTGCAGAGAAGAGGATGGAGACTGGGTGCAGAAGGCCTGTCACAGAGCAGAGTTTGGAGACTGGGGTGCAGAAGCACTGTTACAGATAGCACAGTTTTGAGACAGGGTTGCAGAAGGATTTTACAGAGAGCATTTTGGAGACTGAGTTTCAGACGGACTGTTTCAGAGATCAAAGGTTAGAAACTGGGGTCCAGAAGGATTATTTCAGAGTGCAAAGTTTTCACACTGATGTGCAGAAAGACTGTAGTAGAGAGCAGATATTGGATGATGGGGTGCAGAAGGACTGTTACAGACAGCAGAGTTTGGAGACTGGGGTTCAGAAGAATCATTTCAGAGAGCACAGGTTGGGTACTGGGGTGCAGAAGGCCTGTTACAGAGAGCAGAGTTTGAAGACTGGTGTGCAGAAGGCCTGTTACAGAGAGCAGAGTTTGGAGACTGGGGTTTAGAAGGACTGTTACACAGAGCAGAGTTTGACGAATGGGTTTCAGAAGGATCTTACAGAGAACAGAGTTTGGAGACAGAGGTGCAGAAGGAATTTTGTAGAGCATAGAGGTTGGAGACTTAGGAGCAGAAGGACTGTTGTAGAGAGCAGAGGTTGGATACTGAGGTCCAGAACGATTGTTACAGACATCAGAGTGTGGAGACTGGGGAGAAGAAGGAGTGTTACAGAGAGCAGAGTTTGGAGATTGGGGTGCAGTAGAACTGTTACCTGGAGCAGAAAGCAGAGGTTGGAGACTGGGCTTCAGAAGGACACTTACAGAGAACAGAGGTTGGAGACTGTGGTACAGAAGGACTGTTACAGAGAGCAGAGGTTGGTGTCTGAGGTGCAGAAAGACTGTTACAGAGAGCAGAGGATCGAGACCGGGGTGCAGAAGGACTGATACAGAAAAAAGAGTTTAGAGACTGGGGTGCAGAATGACAATTACAGAGAGCAGAGTTTGGAGACTTCAGTACAGAATTACTGTTACAGAGAGCAGAGGTTGGAGACTACGGTGGAAAAGGATTTTTACAGACAGCATATTTTGGAGACTGGGGTGAGGAAAGACTGTTGCAGAGAGAAGAGGTTGAAGACTTGATTGCAGAAGGACTGCTGCAGAGACCAGAGGTTGCAGAGTGAGGTGCAGAAGGACTGTTACAGAGAGAAGATTTTGGAGACTGTGGTGAAGATAGACTGATACAGAAAGCAGAGGTAGGAGACTGGGGTTCTGAAGGACTCTTACGGAGAACAGAGGTTGAAGACTGTGGTACAGAAGAACTGTTGTAGAGAACAGGTTGGAGACTGGGGATCAGAAGGAATGGTACAGAGAGCAGGGTTTGAAAACTGGGGTGCAAAAGGATCTTACAGAGAGGAAAGTTGGAGACTGGAGAGCAGAAGAAATTTTGCAGAGAGCAGACGTTGGAGACTGGGGTGCAAAAGGATCATTGCAGAGAGTAGATTATGGAGACTGGGATATAGAAGGACTGTTCTAGAGAGCAGAGGTTGGAGACTGGGGAGCAGAAGGACTCTTGCAGAGAGCAGTTGTTGAAGACTGATGTGCTGAAAAACTGTTAGAGAGAGCATTGTTTGGAGACTGGGGTGCAGGACTGATACTGAGAGCAGAGGTTTGAGACTGGGTTACAGACGTACTGTTAAAGAGAGCAGAGTTTAGAGACTTGAATGCAGAAGGGCTGTTACAGAGAGGAGAGGTTGTAGACTGGGGTGCAGAAGGCCTCTTACAGAGAACAGAGGTTGGAGACTGATATGCAGAAGGACTGTTACAGAGAGCAGAGTTTGGAGACTGCGGTGCAGAAAAACTGTTGCCGAGAGCAGAGGTTGGAGACTGGCGTACAGAAGGACTGTTACAGAGAGCAGAGGTTGAAGCAAGGCGTGCAGAAAGACGGATACAGAAAGCAGAGTTTTTAGACTGGGTAGCAGAAAGACTGATACAGAAAGCAGAGGTTGGAGATGGGGTTCAGAAGGACCCTTACAGAGAACAGAGGTTTGAGACTGCGGTACAGAAGGACTGTTACAGAGAGCAGAGGTTGGAGGCTGGGGTGCACAGTAAATGTTGTAGAGGAAAGAGGTTGGAGACTCTGGTGCTGAAGGATCATTGCAGAAAGCATATGTTGGAGACTGGGTTTCAGAAGGATCTTACAGAGAGTAGAGTTTGGACACTGAGGTGCAGAAGGAGTGTTGCAGAGAGCAGAGTTTGGAGTCTGAGGTGCAGAAGGACTGTTACAGAGAGCAGAGGTTGGTGACTTCGGTGGAAAAGTACTGTTGCAGAGAGCAGATTTTAAAGACTGGGGTGAGGAAGGAATGTTGCAGAGAGCAGAGGTTGAAGACTGGGGTGCAGAAGGACTGTTGCAGAGAGCAGATGTAGCAGAGTGAGGTGCAGAAGGACTGTTACAAAGAGCAAAGTTTGGAGACTGTGGTGCAGAAGGACTGATACAGAAAGCAGAGGTTGGAGACTGGGGTGCAGAAGGACCCTTAGAGAGAACAGAGGTTGAAGACTGCGGTACAGAAGAACTGTTGTAGAGAACAAGGTTGGAGAGTGGGGTGCAGAGGGACCATTGCAGAGAGCAAACTTTAGAGACTGGGGTGCAGAAAAAATGTTAAAGATATCAGAGTTTGAAACTGGGGTGCACAAAAATCTTACAGAGAGAAAAATTTGGATACTGGGGTGCAGATGGATTGTTGCAGAGAGCAGACGTGGAGACTGGGGTGAAGAAGGATCGTTGCAGAGAGTAGATTATTGAGACTGGGGTACAGAAGGACTGTTCTAGAAAGCAGAGGTTGGAGACTGGATGCAGAAAGACTGTTTCAGAGAGCAGTTTTTGAAGACTGAGGTGCAGAAAGACTGTTACAGACAGCATGTTTGGAGACTAAGGTGCAGGACTGATACTGAGAGCAGACTTTAAAGACTGGTGTGCAGAAGGATCTTACAGAGAGTAGAGTTCGGAGACTGAGGTGCAGAAGGACTGCTCCAGAGAGCAGAGGTTGGAGATTAACGTGCAGAAGGACTGTTAAAGAGAGCAGAGTTCAGAGACTTGGGTGCAGAAGGCCTGTTACAGAGAGCAGAGGATGGAGACTGAGGTGCAGAAGGACTGTTATAGAGATAGATGTTGAATACAGAGGTGCAAAAAGACCATTGCAGAGAGCAGATGTTGGAGACAGAGGTGCAGAAGGACTGTTGCGGAGTGCAGAGGTTTGAGCCTTGGGTGTAAAAGGACTGTTGCAGCGAGCAGAGGTTGGGGATTGGGGTGCCAAAGGATGTTTGCAGAGAGCAGAATTTGGAGACTGAGGTGCAGATGTCCTGTTACAGAGAGCAGAGGTTGGAGACTTGAGTGCAGAAGGACTGATAGAAAAAGCAGTGGTTGGAGACTGGGGTTCAGAAGACAGTTACAGAGAGAAGAGTTTGGAAATTGCAGTACACAACAACTGTTACAGAAAGCAGAGATTGGAGACTGGGGTGGAGAAAGACTGTTGTAGAAAGTAGGTTGCAGACTGGGGTGCAGTAGGACTTTTGCAGAGAGTAGGGGTTGGAGATTGGGGTGCAGAAGACTGAGGTGAATAAGGACTGTTGGAGACAACAGAGTTTTGAGACAGGGGTGCAGAAGGACCGTTGCAGAGAGCAGAGGTTGAAGACTGAGGTGCAGGAGGATTGTTACAGAGAGCAGAGGCTGGAGACTGGGGTGCAGAAGGACTGTTGCAGAATGCTGAGGTTTGAGACTGGGGTGCGGAAAAACTGTTGCAGAGAACGGAGTTTGGAGACTTAGGTGCAGAAGGACCGTTGCTGAGAGCAGCGGTTGGAGAATGACGTGAAGAAAGATTGTTACAGAGAGAAAACGTTGGAGACTGAGGTGTTGAAGAACTGTTACAGAGAGCAGAGGTTGGAGACTATGGTGCAGATTGATCTTACAGAGAGCAGAGATTGGAGACTGGGGTGCAGAAGAACTGTTATAAAAAGCAGAGATTTGAGACTTTGGTGCAAAAGGACTGTTGTAGAGAGAAGAGGTTGAAAATGAGGTGCAGAAGGACTGTTGCAGAAAGAAGAGGTTAAAGATGAGGTTCAGAAAGAGTGTTACAGAGAGCAGAGTTTGGAAACTGGGGTGCAGAAGGACTGATACAGAAAGCAGAGTTTGGAGACTGCGGTGCAGAAGGACCATGACAGAGAGCAGAAGTTGGAGACTGAGGTACAGAAGGGCTTTTACAGAGAGCAGAGGTTGCACACTTGGGTGCAGAAAAACTTGCAGACAACAGAGGTTGGAAACTGAGGTGTAGAAAGACCGTTGCAGAGAACAGAGGTTGGAGACTGATGAGCAGAAGCATTGTTACAGAGAGCAGAGTTTGGAGACTGGGGTACAGAAGGACTGTTTCAGAGAGCAGAGGTTGGAACCTGGGTGCTGAAGGATCTTCAAGAGAGCAGAGGTTAGAGACTGGGATGCAGAAGAACTGTTACAGAGTTCAAATGTTGGAGACTGGGGTGTAGAAAGATCATTGCAGAGAGAATAGGTTGGATACTGAGGTGCTGAAGGCCTGTTACATAGAGCTGAGTTTGTAGACTGGGGTGCAGGAGGCCTGTTACAGAGAGCAGAATTTGGAGACTGGGGAGCAGGTGGACTGTTACAGAGAGCAGAGTTTGGATACTGGGTTGCAGAACGATCTTATATAGAGCAGAGTTTGGAGACTGAGGTTCAGTAGGACTGTTACAGAGAGCAGAGGTTGGAGACTGGGGTGCAGAAGGATACTTGCAGAGAGCAGAGTTTTCAGACTGAGGTTCAGAAGGAGTGTTGAGAGTGCATATGTTAAAAACTGGGTTGCAGAAGAAAGGTCGCAGTGAGGAGATGTTGGAGGCTGGAGTGCAGAAGGACTCTTACAGAGAGCAGAGGTTGGAGACTGAGGTGCAGAAGGACAGTTACAGACAGTAGAGTTTAGAGACAGAGGTTTAGAAGGACTGTTGCAGAGAGGAGATGTTGGAGACTGGGGTGTAAAAGGACTGTTGCAGAGAGCAGAGGTTGGGGACTAAGATGAAGGACTGTTGCAGAGAGCAGAGTTTTGAGACTGATGTGCAGAAGGACTGTTTCAGAGAGTAGAGTTATGAGACCGGGATGAGGAATAACTGATACAGAAAGGAGACTTTGAAAACTGGGGTTCATAAGGACCGTTACAGAGAGCAGAGGTTGGAGACTGCAGTACATAAGGACTGTTACAGAGAGTAGAGATTGAAGACTATTGTACAGAAGGACTGTGGCAGAGAGCAGATGGTGGACACTGTGGTGCAGAAGGACTGTTGCAGAGAGCAGAGTTTGGAAAATGGGGTGCAGGACGACTGTTGCAGAATACAGAGGTTGGAGACTTGGGTTCAGATGGACTGTCGCAGAGAAGAGAGGTTGGAGACTGGGGTGCAGAAGGAGCGTTGAAAGGAGCAGAGGTGGGAGACTGATGTGGAGAAGGAACGTTACAGAGAGCTGAGTTTTGAAACTTAGGTGCAGAAATATCTTACAGAGAGCAGAGTTTGGAGACTGGGGTGCAGGAGGACTGTTGCAGAGAGAAGACGTTGGAGACAGGGGTGCAGAAGAATCATTGCAGAGAGAACAGGTTGAATACTGGGGTGCAGAAGGATCGTTACAAAATGCAGAGATTGAAGACTGCGGTACAGAAAGACTGTTACAGAGAGCAGAGGATGGAGACTGGGGTGCAGAAAAATTGTTGGAGAGGGCAGAGGTTGGAGACTAGGTGCAGAAGGATTGATCCAGAAATCAGAGTTTGGAGACTGGGTTTTACAAGGATCATACCAAGCGCAGAGTTTGGAGATTGAGGCACAGCAGGACTGTTAGAGAGCAGAGAGTTTGGAGATTGAGGTACAGAAGAATCGTTGCAGAGAGCAGAGTTGGAGACTGTGTTGCAGAAGGATCGTTACAGAGAGTAGAGGTTGGAGACTGGGGTGCAGAAAGACTGTTAAAGAGAGCACAGTTTGGTGACTGGGGTGCAGAAAAAAATTTTGCAGAGAGCACAGGTTGGAGACTGTGGTGCAGAAGGAGTTTTGCAGAGAGAAGTGGTCGGAGACTGTGGTGCAGATGGACTGACATAGAAAGCAGAGTTTGGAGACTTGGGTGGAGAAGGATACTTACAGAGACCAGAGTTTGGAGACTGGGGTGCAGAAGGACTGTTACAGAGAGCAGAGTTTGGAGAAGGGGTGGAGAAAAATCGTTACAGAGTGAAGAGGTTGGGGATGGGGTGAAGAAGGCCTGTTACCGAAAGCAGAGGTTGGAGACTGAGGTGCAAAAGGACTGTTGCAGAGAGCAGAGGTTTGAGACTGAGGTGTAGAAGGACTGTAACAGAGAGCAGAGGTTGGAGACTGGGGTGCAGAAGGACTGATACAAAAAGCACAGTTTGGAGACTAGTGTGCACAATGACAGTTACAGAGAGCAAAGGGTGGAGACAGCAGCAGTACCGAAGCACTGCTACACAGAGCAGAGTTTGGAGACTGGGGTGAAGAATGACTGTTTCAGAGAGCAGAGGTTGAAGATGGACGTGAAGAAGGAGTGTTGCAGAAAACAGATGTTGGAGACTGGGGTACATAATGACCGTTGCACAGAGCAGAGGTTGGAGACTGAGGTGCAGAAGGACTGTTGTAGAGAGCAGAGTTTGGAGACTGGGGTGCAGGAGGACTGTTGCAGAGACTATAGGTTGGAGACTGAGGTGCAGAAGTCGTGTTACAGAGAGCAGAGTTTGGAGACTCGGGTGCAGAAGGACAGTTACAGATAGCAGAGGTTAAATACAGGGTTGCAGAAGGATATTACAGAGAGCAGAATTTGGAGACGGAGGTGCAGTTGGACTGTTACAGAAAGAAGAGGTTGGAAATTGGGGTGCAGAAGGATTGTTACAGAGACGAGAGTTTGAAGATTGCGGTATAGAAAAACTGTTACAGAGAGCCGAGGTTGGAAACTGGGGTGCAGAAGGAATGTTACAGAGAGCACAAGTTAGAGACTGAGATGGAAAAGGATAGATACGGGGAGCACAGGTTTGAGACTGGGGTTCAGAAGGACTGATATAGAAAGCAGAGTTTGGAGACTGGGTGCAGAAGGCACATTTTGGAGAGCAGAGGTTGGAGACTGCGGTACAAAAGGAGTGTTACAGAGAGCAAATGTTGAAAACTCGAGAGTAGAAGTACTGTTGCAGAGGACAGACGTTGGAGACTGGGGTGCTGCAGGACACTTGCTGGAAGCAGAGGATAAAAGCCTGGAGTCGAGAAGAAATGTTACAGAGAGCAGAGTTTGGAAACTGAAGTGCAGAAGGATCTTACAAATAGCATAGTTGGGAGACTGTGGTGCAGAAGGACTGTTGCAGAGAGCAGAGTTTGGACACTGGGGTGCAGAAGGACTGTTGCAGAGAGCAGAGGTTGGAGACTGGAGTGCAGAAGGACTGTTGCAGAGAGCAAAGTTTGGAACCTGAGGTGCAGAAGTCCTGTTACATAGAGCAGAGGTTGGAGACTGAGGTGCAGAAGGACTGTTACAGAGAGTAGAGATTTTAGACTGGGGTTCAGAACAAAGGTTGGAGACTGGGGTGCTGAAGGTCTGTTGCAGAGAACAAAGGTTGGAGACTGGGGTGCAGAAGGACTGTTGAGAGAGCAGAGGTTGGAGACTGTGGTGCAGAAGGACACTTAGATAGAGAAGAAGTTGGAGATTGGGGTGCAGACGAACTGTTATAGAGAGCAGTATTTGGAGACTGGGTTGCAGAAGGATCTTACAAAAAGCAGAGTTTGGAGACTGAGGTGCAGGTGGAGTATTAGAGAGAGCAGTGTTTGGAGACTGAGGTTCAGAAGGATTGTCACATAGAGCAGAGGTTGGAGACTGAGTTTAAGAAGGACTTTTATAGAGAGCAGAGTTTGGACATTTTGGTGCAGAAGGACCGTTACAGAGAGCAGAGGTTGGAGACTGTGGTATAGGACTGTTACCGAGAAAAGAGGTTGGAAACTGGGGTGCAGAAGGACTGTTGAGAGAGCAGAGGTTGGAGACTGTGGTGCAGAAGGACACTTAGATAGAGAAGAAGTTGGAGATTGGGGTGCAGAAGAACTGTTATAGAGAGCAGTATTTGGAGACTGGGTTGCAGAAGGATCTTACAAAAAGCAGAGTTTGGAGACTGAGGTGCAGGTGGAGTATTAGAGAGAGCAGTGTTTGGAGACTGAGGTTCAGAAGGATTGTTACATAGAGCAGAGGTTGGAGACTGAGTTTAAGAAGGACTTTTATAGAGAGCAGAGTTTGGAAATTTTGGTGCAGAAGGACCGTTACAGAGAGCAGAGGTTGGAGACTGTGGTATAGGACTGTTACCGAGAAAAGAGGTTGGAAACTGGGGTGCAGAAGGACTCTTACATAGAGCACAGGTTGGAGACTGAGGTGCAGAAGGATAGATACAGAGAAGAGAGGTTGGAGACTGGGGTTCAGAAAGACTGATACAGAAAGCAGAGTTTGGAGACTGGGGTGTCGATGGACCGTTACAAAGAGCAGAGGTTGGAGACTGCGGTACAGAATGACTGTAACAGAGAACAGATATCAGAGCCTGGGGAGCAGAAGGAGTTTTGCAGAGAATCGTGGTATGAGACTGGGGTTAAGAAAGAATGTTACAGAGAGCAGAGTTTGGAAACTGGAGTGCAGAAGGATCTTACAGAGAGAGAGGTTGGAGACTGTGGTGCAGAAAGACTGTTGCAGAGAGCAGACATTGGAGACAGGGGTCCAGAAATATCGTTGCAGAGAGCAAAGTTTGGAGAATGGGGTGCAGAAGGACTGTGGCAGAGAGCAGATGATGGAGACTGGGGTGCAGAAGGACTGTTGCAGAGAGCACATTTTAGATACTGGGGTGCAGAAGGACTGTTACACAGAGCAGAGTTTGGTGACTGAGGTGCAGAAGGACTGTTACAGAGAGCAGAGTTAGGAGACTGGGGTGCAGAAAGACTGTTACAGAGAGCAGAGTTTGGAGACTGGCGTTCAGATGGATCTTACAGAGAGCAGAGTTTGAAGACTGGGGTGCAAAAAGACTGTTGCAGAGAACAGATGTTGGAGACTGGGGTGGAGAAAAATCATTGCAGAAAGAAGACGTTGGAGACTGGGTTGGAGAAGACCTGTTACAGAGAGCAGATTTTGGAGACTGTTGTGCCAAAGGACTGTTACAGAGTGCAGAGTTTAAAGACTGGGTTTCAGAAGGATCTTACAGAGAGCAGAGTTGGGAGACTGAGTTTCAGAAGGACTGTTAGAAAGAGCAGATGTAGGAGACTGGGGTGCAGAAGGGTCGTTTCAGAGAGCAGAGTTTAAAGACTTAGGTGCAGAAGAACTGTTGCAGGGAGCAGATGTTGGAGACTGGGGTGCAGAAAGACTGTTGCAGAGAGCAGATATTTGTAACTAGGTTGCAGAAGGACTGTTATAGAGAGCAGAGGTTGGAGACTGGTGTGCAGAAGGACTGTTGCAGAGAGCAGATGTTGGAGAATGAGGTGTGTAAATTCTGTTACAGAAAGAAGAGGTTGGAAAGTCAGGTGCAGAAAGACTATTAAAAAGTGCAGAAGTTTGAAACAGGGGTGCAAAAGTATCTTACAGAGAACAGAATTTGGACACTGAGGTGCAGAAGGACTGTTGCAGAGACCAGAGGTTGGAGACTAGGGTGCAGTAGGATCATTGCAGAGAGCAGAGTTTGGAGACTGGGGTGCTGAAGGATTGTTGCAGAGAGCAGAAGTTGGAGACTGTGGTGCAGAAGGCCTGCTACAGAGAGCAGAGTTTGGAGACTGGCGTGCATAAGGCCTGATACAGAGAGGAGAGGTTGGAGACTGGGGTGCAGAAAGACTGCTAGAGTGATCAGAGTTTGGATACTGGGTTGCTGAAGGATCTTACAGAAAGCAGAGGTTAGAGACTGACGTTCAGGTGGACTGTTACAGAGAGCAGTAGTTGGAGACTGGGGAGCAGAAGGATCATGCAGAGAACAGAGTTTTCAGACTGAGGTGCAGAAGGACTGCTACAGAGAGCAGAGGTTGGAGACTGAGGTGCAGGAGGACTGTTACAGAGACCAGAGTTTGGAGACTGTGGAATAGAAAAATTCTTACAGAAAGCACAGGTTGGAGACTGAGGTGCGGAAGGATAGATACAGAAAGCAGAGTTTTGAGACTGGGGTTCAGATGTACTGTAACAAAGGACATAGTTTGGAGACTGGGGTGCTCCACCCTCATAGAAAGCAGAGGTTGGAGACTGCGATGGAGAAGAAATGTTTGAGAGAGCAGATTTTGTAAACTGGATTGCAGAAAGATCTTACAGAGAGCAGAGGTTGGGGACTGTGGTGCAGAAGGACTGTTGCAGAGAGTAGAGGTTGGAGACTAGGGTCCAGAAGTATTGTTGCAGAGAGCAGAGATTTGAGACAGGGGTGCAGAAGGACTGTTGCAGAAAGCAGAGGTTGGAGACTGCGTGCAGAAGGATTGTTGCAGAGAGCAGAGGATAGAGACTGGAGTGCAGAAGGATTGTTGCATTGAGTAGAGGTTGGAGACTTTGGTGCAGAAAAACTGTTACAGGAAGCAGAGTTTGAAAATTGGGATGCAGAAGGACCATTACTGAGAGCAGAGTTTGGAGACTGAGGTATAAGACTGTTACCGAGAGAAGAGGTTGGAGACTGGGTTGCAGAAGGACTATTAAATAGAGCATAGGTCAAAGACTAAGGTGCAGAAGGATAGATACAGAGAACAGAGGTTGGAGACTGGGGTTCCAAAAGACTGATACATAAAGCAGAGGTTTGAGACTGGGGTGTAAAAGGACCGTTACATAGAGCAGAGGTTGGAGACTGCGGTACAGAAGGACTGTTACAGAGAGCAGAACTCGGAAACTGGGGAGCAGAAGGACTGTTGCATAAAACAGATGTTTGAGACTCAGGTGGAGAAGGAATGTTACAGAGAGCAGAGTTTGGAAACTAGAGTGCAGACGGATCTTACAAAGAGAAGAGGTTGGAGACTGTGTTGCAGAAGGACTGTTGTAGAGAGCAGACGTTGGTACCTGGGGTCCAGAAGGATCATTGCAGAGAGCACAGTTTTGAATCTGGGGTGCAGATTGACTGTACCAGAGAGCAGATGTTGGAGACTGGGGTCTAGAAGGACTGTGGCACAGATCAGATTTTAGAGACTGGGGTGCAGAAGGACTTACACAGAGCAGAGGTTGGAGACTGAGGTGCAGAAGGACGGTTACAGAGAGCAGTGTTTGGAGACTGGGGTGGAGAGGACTGTAACAGAGAGAAGAGTTTGGAGCCGAGAGTTTTGAGATTGGGGTGCAAAAATACTGTTGCAGAGAGCAGATTCTGGAGACTGGGTTGGAGAAGAAATGTTGCAGAGAGAAGAGGTTGGAGACTCAGGTGAAGAAGGCCTGTTACAGAGAGCAGAGTTTGGAGACTGGGTGGCATAAGTCATGTAACAGAGAGCAGAGTTTGGAGACTGTTGTGCAGAAGGACTGTTACAGAGTGCAGAGTTTAAAGACTGGGTTGTGGAAGGATCTTACAAAGAGCAGAATTAGGAGAATGAGGTGCAAAAGGACTGTTACACAGAGCACAAGTAGGATACTGTGGTGCAGAAGGGTCCTTGCAGTTAGCAGACTTTTCAGAGTGAGGTGCAAAAGGACTTTGTCAGAGAGCAGATATTGGAGACCGGTAGGCAGAAGCACTGTTACAGAGAGCAGAGTTTGAAACTGGGTTGCAGAAGGATCTTACAGAGAGCAGAGGTTCCAGACAGGGGTGCAGAAGGATTGTTACAGAGAGCAGAGCTTGGAGACTGTGTTCCAGAAGGACTCTTGCAGAGAGCAGACGTTGGAGACTGGGGTTCATAATGATCGTTGCAGAAAGCAGAGTTGGAGACTGGGGTGTAGAAGGACTATTGTAGAGAGCAGATGTTGGAGACTAGGGTGCAGACAGACTGTTGCAGAGAGCAGAGGTTGGAGAGTGGGGTTCAGAAAGACTGTTGCGGAGAGCAGAGGTTGGAGAATAAGGTTCAGAAAAACTGTTACAGAGAGCAGAGGTTGGAGACTGGGGTGCAGATGGACTGTTACAGAGACACATAGGTTGGAGACTGGGGTTCAAATGGATCTTACAGAGAGCAGATTTTGGAGACTGTGGTGCAAGAGGACTCTTGCAGAGAGCAGAGGTTGGAGACTTTTGTGAAGAAGAATCCTTGAAGCGAGAAGTGTTTGGGAACTAGGGTGCAGAAGGCCTGTTACAAAGAGCAGTGTTTGGAGACTGGGTTCCAGAAGTCCTGTTACAGAGAGCAGAGGTTGGAGACTGTTGTGTAGAAGGACGATTACCGAGTGCAGAGTTTAAAGACAGGGTTGCAGGAGGATCAAAGAGAGAGCACAACTGGGAGACTGAGGTGCAGAAGGACTGTTACAGAGAGCAGAGGTAGGAGACTTGGGTGCAGAAGGGTCGTTGCAGAGAGCAGAGTTTTCGGACTGAGATGCAGAAGACTATTGCAGAGAGCAGATGTTGAAGCCTGAGGTGCAGAAGGTTTGTTGCAGAGAGCAGATGTTGGTAAGTATGGTGCAGAAGGACTGTTGTAGATAGTAGAGGTTGGAGACTGTGGTGCAGAAGGACTGTTGCAAAGAGCAGAGGTTGTAGATTGAGGTGCGGAAGTCCTGCTACAGAGAGCAGAGGTTAAAGACTCTGGTGCAGAAGGACTTTTACAGAGAGCAGAGTTTGGATACAGGGGTGCAAAAGAATCTTACAGAGAGAAGAAGCTGGAGACTGAGGTGCAGAAAGACTGTTGCAGAGATCAGAGGTTGGAGACTGGGATGCAGTAGGATAATTGCAGAGAGCAGAGGTTGGAGACTGGGGTGCAGAAGGAATGTTGCAGAGAGCATTGGTTGAAGACTGGGGTGCAGAAGGATCGTGCAGAGAGCAGAGGTGTCAGACTGAGTTGCAGAAGGACTGTTACAGAGAGCAGAGGTTAGAGACTTAGGTGCAGAAGAACTGTTACACTAAGACGAGGTTTGAAATTGGTGTGCAGAAGGACCTTTACAGAGACCAGGATTTGGAGACTGCAGTATAAACAAACTGTTACAGAGAGCAGAGGTTGGAGACTGGGGTGCATAAGGCATGTTACAGAGAGAACAGGTTGGAGACTGAGGTGCAGAAGGATAGATACAGAGAACAGAGGTTTGAGACTGGGCTTCAGAAGGACTGATACAGAAAGCAGAGTTTGGAGACTGGAGTGCAGAAAGACTGTTTGCAGAGGACATAGGTTGGAGACTGGAGTGCCGCAGGACACTTGCAGAAAGCAGAGGTTAAAGATTGGGTTGGAGAAGGAATGTTACAGAGAGCAGAGTTTGGAAACTGGAGTGCAGAAGAATCTTACAGAGAGCAGAAATTAGAGACTGTGTTGCAGAAGGACTGTTGCAAACAGCAGAGATCGGAGACTGGGGTGCAGAAAAACTGTTGCAGAGAGAAGAGGTTGGAGACTGGAGTGCAGAAGGACTGTTGCAGAGAGAAGCGGTTTGAGACTCAGGTGCAGAAGTCCTGTTACATAGAGCAGAGGTTTGAGACTGAGGTGCAGAAGGACTGTTGCAGAGAGCAGAAGTTGGAGACTGGGGTGCACAAGGACTGTTGCAGAGAGCAGAGGTTGGAGATTGGGTTGCAGAAGGACTGTTGCAGAGAGCAGAAGTTGGAGACTGAGGTGCAGAAGGACTGATACAGAAATCAGAGATTTGAGTCTGCAGTGCAGAAGGACTGGTGCAGAGAGCAGAGATTGGAGACTGAGGTGCAGAATTTCTTTTACATAGAGTAGCAGTTGGAGACTGGGGTGCAGAAGGATCGTCGCAAAGAGCAGAGCTTGGAGACACGGGTGCAGAAGGATCTTACAGAGAGCAGAAGTTGGAGATTGAGGTGCAGAATTACTGTTCAGAGATCACAGGTTGGAGACTGGGGTGCAGTAGGATCATTGCAGAGAGAAGTGGTTGGAGACGGGGTACAGAAATATCGTTGCAGAGAGCAGAGTTTGGAGACTGCCAGGCAGAAGGCCTGTTACAGAGAGGAGAGGTTGGAGATTTGGATGCAGAAGTACTGTTATAGAGTGCAGTTTTAGGAGACTGGGTTGCTGAAGGATATTACAAAGAGCAGAGTTTGGTTACTGAGGTGTAGGTGGACTCTAATAGAGAGCAGTGGTTGGAGACTGGGTGTAGAAGTATCATGCAGATAGCAGAGGTTTCAGACTGAGGTACAGAAAGACTGTTATAGAGAGTAGAGGTTTGAGACTGAGGTGAAGAAGGACTGTTACAGAGAGCAGAGTTTGGAGACTGAGGTGCAGAAGGACTGTTACAGAGAGCTGAGGTTGGAGACTTTTGTGCAGCAGGACTTTTATAGAGTGCAGAGTTTAAAGACTGGGTTGCAGAAGGATCTGAAAAGAGCAGAGTTGGGAGACAGAGGTGCAGAAGGACTGTTAAAGAGAGCAGAGTTAGGAGACTGGGGTACAGAAAGGTCATTGCAGAGAGCATAGTTTTCAGACTGCGGTGAAGAAGAACTGGTGCAGACAGCAGATGTTGGAGACTGGAGTGCAGAAGGATTGTTACTGAGAGGAGAGGTAGGAGACTGGAGTGCATAAGGATCTTACAGAGAGCAGAGGTTGGAGACAAGGATTCAGAAAGACTTTTGCCAAGAGCAGAGGTTTGAGACTGTTGTGGAGGATAATCATTGCAGAGAGAAGAGGTTGGAGACTGGGTTTTAGATGGCCTGTTACAGAGAGCAGAGTTTTGAGAGTGGGTTGCAGAATTTCTCTTACAGAGAGCCGAGTTTGAAAACTGTTGTTCAGAAGGACTGTTACAGAGAGCAGAGTTTTGAGACTGGGATGCAGAAGGGTCTTACAGAGAGCAGAGGTTGGAGACTGAGGTGCAGAATGATCGGTGCAGAAAGCAGAGTTCTCAGAATGAGTTGCAGAAAAACTGTTGCAGAGAGCAAATGTTGGAGACTGGGGTTCAGAAGTACTGTTTCAGAGAGCAGAGGTTGGAGACTGGTGTGAAGAAGGATCAGTGCAGAGAGCAGAGTCTGGAGACTGGTGTGCAGAAGGACTGTTACAGAGAGCAGAGTTTGTAGACTAGGTTAGAGAAGGTTCCTACAGAGAGAAGAGGTTGAAGAATGAGGTGTAGAAGAACTGTTACAGAGAGCAGAGGTTTGAGACTTAGGTGCAGAAGGAACGTTGCAGAGTACAGAGTTTTGAGACTGAGGTGAAGAAGGATTGTTACAGAGAGCGGAGGTTTGAGACTGGGTTGCAGAAGGAGTGTTGCAGAGAACAGAGGTTGGAGAATGGGGTGAAGAAGGACTGATTCAGAGAGTAGACTTTGGAGACTGTGGTGCAGAAGGACTGTTACAGAGAGCAGAGGTTGGAGACAGGGGTGCAGAAGAACCTTACAGAGGGCAGAATTTGGAGATTGAGATACAGAAGACTCTTGCAAAGATAAGAAGTTGGAGACTAGAGTGCAGTAGGATCATTGCAAAGAGCAGAGGATGGAGACTGGCATGTAGAAGGCCCACTATAGAGAGCAGAGTTTTGAGACTGGAGTGCGGAAGGCCTGTTACAGAGAGGAGAGTTGGAGACTGGGGTGCAGAAGGACTTTTACAGAGAGCACAGTTTATAGACCGGTTTGCTGAAGGAACTTACAGAGAGCAGAGGTTCGAGACTGAGGTGCACGTGGACTGTTACAGAGAGCAGTGGTTGGAGACTGGGGTGCAGAAAAATCTGGAGAGCAGAGGTTTCAGACTGAGGTGCAGACGTACTGTTACAGAGAGCAGAGGTTGGAGACTGAGGTGTAGAAAGACTGTTACAGAGAGCAGAGTTTAGATACTGAGAAGCAAAAAGACTGTTACAGAAAGCAAAGTTTGGAAATTGGGGTGCAGAAGAACCGTTACAGAGAGCAGAGGTTGGAGACTGCGGTATAAAAGGACTGTTACAGAGAGCAGAGTTTGGAGACTTGAGTGCAGAAGGACTGTTACAGAAAGCACAGGTTGGAGACTGAGGTGTAGAAGGATAGATACATAGAGCAGAGGTTGAAGACTGGGGTTCAGAAGGACTGATTAAAAAAGCAGAAGTTGGAGACTGGGTTGTAGAAGGACCATTACAGAGAACAGAGTTTGGAGACTGCGGTACATAAGGAGTGTTACAGAGAGCAGATGTTGGAGACTGGGGAGCAGAAGGAGTGTTACAGAGGACAGACATTGGAGACTGGGGTGCCACAGGACCCTTGCAGAAAGAAGAGGTTGGAGACTGCAGTGGAGAAAGAATGTTAGAGAGAACAGATTTTGGAAACTGGAGACAAGAAAAATCTTACAGAGAGCAGATTTTGGAGACTCTGGTGCAGAAGTACTGTTGTAGAAAACAGACGTTGGAGACTGGGGTCCAGAACGATCCTTGCAGAGAGCAGAGTTTGGAGACTGGGGTGTAGAAGGACTGTTGCAGAGAGCAGATGTTGGAGAGTGGGGTATGGAAGGACTGTTGCAGAGAGAAGAGGTTGGAGACTGGGGAGCAGAAGGACTGTTGCCGAAAGCAGAGGTTGCAGACTGAGGTGCAGAAGGACTCGTAGAGAGAGCAAATGTTGGAGACTGTGGTGCAAAAAGAGTGATGCAGAAAGCAGAGATTGGATTATGGGGTGCAGAAAGACCATTACAGAGAGCAGAGTTTAGAGACTGCAGTACAGAAGGACTGTTGCAGAGAGCAGAGTTTAGAGACTGGGGTGCAGAAGGACTGTTGCAGAGAGTAGATGTTGGAGACTGAGGTGCAGAAGTCCTTTTACATAGAGCAGAAGTTGGAGACTGGGGTACAGAAAAATCGTTGCAAGGAGCAGAGCTTGGAGACAGAAGTTTAGAAGGATCTTACAGATAGATGAAGTTGGAGACTGAGGTGCAGAAGGAGTGTTGCAGAGATCAGATGTTGGAGACTGGCGTGCAGTAGGATCATTGCAGAGAGCAGAGGTTGGAGACTATTGTGCAGAAGAATCGTTGCAGAATGCAGAGGTTGTAGACTGGGTTGCAGAAGGCCTGCTACAGAGAGCAGAGTTTGGAGACTGGCGTGCAGAATTCCTGTTACAGAGAGGAGAGTTTGGAGACTGGGGTGCAGAAGAACTGTTATAGAGAGCAAAGTTTAGAGACTGGGTTGCTGAAAGATCTTACAGAGAGTAGAGGTTGGAGACTGAGGTGCAGGTGGACTGTTACAGAGAGTAGTGGTTGGAGACTGGGTTGCTGAAGGATCTTTCAGAGTGCAGAATTTGGAGAGTGAGGTGTAGAAAAACTGTTACAGAGAGCAGAGTTTGTAGACTGAGGTGCAGAAGGACTGTTACTGTAAGCAGAGGTTGGAAATTGGGGTGCAGAAGGACCATTACAGAGACCAGTATTTGGAGACTGTGGTATAGAAAAACTGTTACACAGAACAGAGGTTGGAGACTGGGGTTCAGAAGTAATGTTACAGAGAGAACAGGTTTGAGACTGAGGTGTAGAAGTATATATACAGAGAACAGAGGTTTGAGACTGGGCTTCAGAACGACTGATACAGAAAGCAGAGTTTGGAGACTGGGTTGCAGAAGGACCGTTACTGAGAGCAGAGGGTGGAGACTGCGTTTCAGAAGGACTGTTTCAAAGAGCATTTGTTGGAGACTGGGGAGCAGAAGGACTGTTGCAGAGGACATAGTTTGGAGACTGGGGTGCCGCAGGACACTTATAGAAAGAAGAGGTTGAAGACTGGATTGGAGAAGGAATGTTACAGAGTGTAGAGTTTGGAAACTGGAGTGCAGAAGAATCTTACAAAGAGCAGAGTTTGGAGACTGTGGTGCAGAAGGACTGTTGCAGAGAGCAGAGGTTTGAGACTGGGGTGCAGAAAGACGGTAACAGAAAGCACAGATTGGAGACTGGGGTGCAGAAGGATAGATACAGAGCGCAGAGGTTGGAGACTGGGGTTCATAAGCACTGATATAAAAAGTAGAGGTTAAAGACTGGGTTGCAGAAGGACCGTTACAGAGAGCAGAGGTTGGAGACTTCAGTACAGAAGGACTGTTACCGAGAGCAGATGTTGGAGACTGGGGAGCAGAAGGACTGTTACAGAGGACAGAGGTTGGAGACTGGGGTGCCGCAGGACCTTCGAAGAAAGCAGAGGTTACAGACTGCAGTGAAGAAGGAATGTTAGAGACAGCAGATTTTGGACACAGGCGTGCAGAAAGATCTTACAGAGAGCAGAGGTTGGAAACTGTGGTGCAGAAGAACTCTTACATAGAGCAGAGGTTGGAGACCGAGCTGCAGCAGCATAGATACAGAGAACAGAGTTTTGAGACTGTGTTAAAATTGACTGATACAGAAAAAAAGAGGTTGGAGACTGGGGTGTAGAAGGACTGTTACAGAGAGCAGATCTCGGGGACTGGGGAGCTGAATAATTTTGTAGAGGACAGAGGTTGGAGACTGGGGTGGAGATGGAATGTTACAGAGAGCAGAGTTCGGAAACTGGAGTGCAGACAGATCTTAAAAAGAACAGAGGTTGGAGACTGTGGTGCAGAAGAACTGTTGCAGAGAGCAGACATTGGATACTGGGGTCCAGAAGGATCGTTGCAGAGAGCAGAGTTTGGAGACTAGGGTGCAGAAGGACTGTTGCAGAGAGCAGATTTTGGAGACTGGGGTGGAAAAGGACAGTTGCAGAGAGCAGCGTTTGGAGACTGGGGTGCAGAACGACTGTAACAGAGAGTAGAGGTTGGAGACTGGGGTTCACATGGATCTTACAGAGAGCAGAGTTTGGAGACTGGGGTGAAAAAGGGCTATTGCAGAGAGCAGATGTTGGCGACTTGGGTAGAGAAGAATCGTTGCAGAGAGAAAAGGTTGGAGACTGGAGTGCAGAAGGCCTTTTACAGAGAGCAGAGTTTGGAGACTGGGTTGCAGAAGTCCTGTTACAGAGAGCAGAGGTTGGAGACTGTTGTGCAGAAAGACTGTTACAGAATGCAGAGTTTGAAGACTGTGCTGCAGAAGGATTATAAAGAGAGTAGAGTTGGGAGACTGAGGTGAAGAAGGACTGTTACAGAGAGCAGAAATAGGAGACTGGGGTGCAGAAGGGTCGTTGAAAGTTCATTGCAGAGAGCAGAGTTTTCAGATTGAAGTGCAGAAGAACTGTTGCAGAAAGCAGATGTTGGAGACTTGGGTGCAGAAGGTCTGTTGCAGTGAGCAGATGTTGGTAACTAGGGTGCAGAAGGACTGTTGTAGAGAGCAGAGGTTGGAGACTGGAGTGCAGAAGGACTGTTGCAGATTGCAGAGGTTGGAGACTGAGGTACCGAAGTCCTGTTACAAAGAGCAGAGTTTGGAGACTCGGGTACAGATGGACTTTTACAGAGATCAGAATTTGGGTACGGGGGTGTAGAAGGATCTTACAGAGAGCAGAATTTGGAGACAGAGGTGCAGAGGACTTTTTTCAGAGATCAGAGTTTGGAGACTGGTTTGCAGTAGGATCATTGTAGGGAGCAGAGGTTGGAGAATCGTGCAGAGAGCAAGGTGTTAGACTGAGGTGATGAAGGACTGTTACAGAGAGCAGAGGTTGGAGAATGAGGTGTAGAACGACTGTTACAGAGAGCAGAGTTTGGAGACTGAGGTGCAGAAGGACTGTTACAGAAAGCAGAGGTTGGAAATTGGGGTGCAGAGGACTATTACACAGACCAGAGTTTGGAGCCTGCGGTATAAAATAAGTGTTACAGAGAGCAGCGGTTGGAGACTGGGGTGCAGTTTGACTGTTAAAGAGAGAAGTTTTTGAAGATTGGGGTGCAGAAGGATCGTGCAGAGAGCAGAGGTGTCAGACTTAGGTTTTGAAGGACTGTTACAGAGAGCAGAGGTTCGAGACTGAGGTGTAGAAGAACTGTTAGAGAGAGCAGAGTTTGGAAACTGAGGTGCAGAAGGACTGTTACAGAAAGGACAGATTGGAAATTGGGGTGCAGAAGGACCGTTACAGAGACAAGAGTTTGGAGACTGCTGTATCGAAAAACTGTTTAAGAGAGCACAGGTTGGAGACTGTTGTACAGAAGGACTGTTACTGGAGAAGATGTTGGAGACTGGGGAGCAGAATTACTGTTGAAGAGGACAGAGCTTGAAAACTGGGGTGCCGCAGGACACTTGCAGAAAGCAGAGGTTAAAAACTGAGGTGGAGAAGGAATGTTACAGAGAGCAGAGTTTGGAATCTGGAGTGCAGAAAGATCTTACAGAGAGCAGAGGTTGGAGACTGTGGTGCAGAAGGACTGTTAACTGAAGCAGAGGTTGCAGACTGCGGTGCAGAAGGACTGTTGCAGAGAGCAGAGGTTGGAGACTGAGTTTCAGAAGTCCTGTTACAAAGAGCAGAGGATGGAGACTGAGGGGCAGGAGGATTGTTACAGAGAACAGAATTTGAAGAATGGGGTGCAGAAGGACTGTTGCAGAGAGCAGAGGTTTGAGACTGGGGTGCAGAAGGACTGTAGCAGAGAGCAGAGGTTGAAGACTGAGGTGCAGAAGGACTCTTAGAGAGAGCAGAATTTTGAGACTAGGGTGCAGAAAAACTGATAAAGAAAGCAGAGATTAGAGTCTGCGGTGCAGAAAGACCGTTACAGAGAGCAGAAGTTGGAGACTGCAGTACAGAAAGACTGTTGCAGAGAGCAGTGTTTGGAGACTGGGGTGCAGAAGGACTGTTGCAGAGAGAAGAGATTAAAGACTGAGGTGCAAAAGTTCTTTTACATCAAGAAGAGTTTCGAGACTGGGGTGCAGAAGGATCGTTGCAAAGAGCAGAGCTTGGAGACAGGGTGCAGAAGGATCTTACAGAGAGCAGAAGTTGGAGACTGAGGTGCAGAAGGACTGTTGCAGAAATCAGAGTTTGGAGACTGGGGTGCAGTAGGATCATTGTAGAGAGCAGTGGTTGTAGACTGGGGTGCAGAAATATCGTTGCAGTGAGCAGAGTTAGGAGACTGGCATGGAGAAGGCCTGTTACAGAGAGGAGAGGTTGGAGACTGGGTTGCTGTAGGATCTTACAGAGAGCACAGGTTGGAGACTGAGTTGCAGGTGGACTGTTACAGAGAGCAGTGTTTGGATACTGGGGTGCAGAACGATCGTGCAGAGAGCAGAGGTTTCAGACTGAGTTGCAGAAGGACTGTTAGAGAGCAGAGTTTGGAGACTGAGGTGTAGAAGGACTGTTACAGAGAGCAGAGTTTGGAGACTGAGGTGTAGAAGGACTGTTACACAGAGCAGAGTTTGGAGACTCAGGTTCAGAAGGACTGTTACAGGAAGCAGAGTTTGGAAATTGGGGTGCAGAAGAACCGTTACAGAGAGCAGAGGATGGAGACTGAGGTGCAGAAGGACTCTTACATAGAAAACAGGTTGAAGACTGAGGTGCAGAAGGATAGATACAGAGAACAGAGCTTGGAGACTCGGGTTCAGACAGACTGATACAGAAAGCAGAGGTTGGAGACTGTGGTGTAGAAGGACCGTTACAAAGAGCAGAGGTTGGAGACTGCGGTACAGAAGGACTGTTACGAAGAGCAGATCTCGGAATCTGAGGAGCAGAAGGACTGTTGCAGAGAGCAGATGTTGGTAACTAGGGTGCAGAAGGACTGTTGTAGAGAGCAGAGTTTGGAGACTGACGTGCGGAAATCCTGTTACAGAGAGCAGAGTTCGGAGACTTGGGTGCAGAAGGACTCTTACTGAGAGCTGAGGTTGGATATAGGGCTGCAGAAGCATCTTACAGAGGTCAGAATTTGGCGACTGAGGTGCAGAAGGACTGTTGCAGAGAGTAGAGTTTGGAGATTTAGTTGCAAAAGGCCTGTTACACAGAGCAGAGGCTGGAGACTGGGGTGCCGAAAAACTGTTACAGAGAGCAGAGTTTTTAGACAAGGTTGCACAAGGATATTACAGAGAGCAGTGCTTGTAGACCAAGGTGCAGCAGGACTTTTACAGATAGCAGAGGTTGGAGACTAGGGTGCAGAAGGATCGTTGCAGAGAACAGAGTTTTCAGACTGAGGTGCAGAATGACTTTTGCAGAGAGCACATGTTGGAGACTGGGGTGAAGAAGGACTGTTGCAGAGAGCAGAGGTTTGAGACAGGGGTGTAGAAAGATCGTTGTAGAGAGCAGAGGTTGGAAACTGGTGTGCAGAAGGATTGTTAAACAGAACAGACATTGGAGACTGGGGTGCAGAAGGCTTGTTACAGAGAGCAGAGTTTGGAGCAGGGGTGCAGAAGTACTTTTACAGTGAGTAGAGTTTGGAGAATGAGGTGCAGAAGAACGTTGCAGAGAGCAGAGGTTGGATACTGAGGTGTAGAAGGATTGTTACAGAGAACGGAGGTTGGAGACTGGGTTGTAGAGTGACTGCTGCAGAGAACAGAGGCTGGAAATGGGGTGTAGAAGGACCGTTACAGAGAGCAAATTTTGGAATCTGCACTAGAGGAGGACTGTGACAAACAACAGAGTTTGGAGACTGGTGTGGATGTGGACTGTTTCAGAGTGCAGACCTTGGTGACTGGGGTGCAGAAGACCTGTTGCAGAGAGCAGAGGTAGGAGACTGGGGTGCAGAAGAACTGTGGCAGAGAGCAGAGGTTGGAGCCTGAGGTGCAGAAGGAATGTTGCAGAAAGCAGAGGTTGGAAACTGTGGTGCAGAAAGAATGATACAGAAAGGAGAGGTTGGGGACTGTAGTGCAGAAGGACCATTACAGAGAGCAGAGTTTGGTGACTTTGGTACAGAAGGACTGTTATAGAGAGCAGAGGTTGGAGACTGGGGAGCAGAAAGACTGTTACAGATAGCAGAGGTTGGAGGCTGGGGAGAAGGAGGACTCTTACAGACAGCAGAGGTTTGAGACTGGGGTGCCGAAGGACTTTTGCAGAGAACAGAGGTTGGAGAATAAGTTGCAAAAGGATCGTTGGAGAGAGCAGAGGTTTGAGACTGGGATGCAGAATTATTGTTATAGAGAGCAGAGGTTGGAGACTGGGGTGCCCAATGACTGTTACAGATAGCATAGTTTGGAGACTGGGGTGTAGAAGGACTGTTACAGAAAGCAGAGGTTTGAGACTAGGGTGCAGAAGGACCATTACAGAGAGGAGATTTTGGAGACTGCACTACAGGAGGACTGTTAAAGAGAGCAGAGTTTGGAGACTGGTGTGGAGAAGGACTATTTCAGAGTGTAGACCTTGGAGACTGGGGTGCAGAAGAACTGTTGCAGAGAGCAGAGTTTAAAGACTGAGGTGCATAAGGAATGTTGCAGAGAGCAGAGGTTGGAAACTGTGGTGCAGAAGGAATGATACAGAAAGGAGACGTTGGAGACTGTGGTGCAGAAAAAAAGTTAGAGAGAGCAGAGGTTGTGGACTGCGGTACAGAAGGACTGTTACAGAGAGCAGGTTTGGAGACTGGGGAGCAGAGAGAATGATACAGAGAGCAGATTTGGAAACTGGGGTGCAGAAGGATCTTACATAGAGCACAGGTTGGAGGCTGGGGTGCAGAAGGACTGTTACCGAAAGCATATTTTGGAGACTGGGGTGCACAAAGATCGTGGCAGAAAGCAGAGTTTTAAGACTGAGCTTCAGAAGGACTGTTTCAGAGAGCAGATGTTAGAGACTGGGGTGCAGAAGTACTTTTGCAGAGAGCAGAGGTTGGAGAATGGGGTGCAAAAGAATCGTTGCAGAGTGCAGAGGTTGGAAACTGGGGTGCAGAAGTATTGTTACAGAGAGTAGAGTATGGAGACTGGGGTGCAGAAGGACCCTTACACAGAGCAGAGGTTGGAGACTGTGGGACAGAAGGACTGTTACAGAGAGCAGAGGTTGGAGACTGTGGTAAATAACGAGTGTTACATAGAGCAGAGGTTGGAGACTATGGAGCAGAAGGACAGTTACAGAGAGAAGAGATTGGAGACTGGGGAGCAGAAGAAATATTACAGAGAGCAGAGTTGTGAAACTGGGGTGCAGAAGGATCTTACAGAGAGCAGAGGTTGGAGACTGAGGTGCAGAAAGACTTTTACAGAAAGTAGAGTTTAAAGACTGAGGTGCACAAGGATCATTGCATAGAGCAGAGTTGTCAGACTCAGGTGCAGAAGAACTGTTGTAGGGAGCAGATTTTGGAGACTGGGGTGCAGAATGACTTTTTCAGAGAGCAGAGTTTGGAGACTGGGGTGCAAAAAGATTGTTGTAGACAGCAGAGTTTTGAGACTGTGGTGCAGAAAGATTGTTACAGAAAGCAGAGTTTGGAAACTGTGGTGAAGAAGGACTATTGCAGAGCTCAGAGTTTGGTAACTTAGGTGAAAAAGGATTGTTACAGAGAACAGAATTTGGAGCCTGGGGTTCAGTAGGACTGTTGCAGACAGCAGAATTTGGAGACTGGTGTTTAGAAGGACTGTTGCAGAGAGCAGAGGTTGGAGACTGGGGTGCAGAAGGATCGTTTCAGAGAACATAGTTTTCAGACTTAGGTGAAGATTTTCTCTTTCAGGGAGCAGAGGTTGGAGATATGGGTCCAAAAGGACTGTTGCATAGAGCACATGTTGGATACTGGGGTGTAGAAATATCGTTGCAGAGAGCAGAGGTTGGAGACTGGGATGCAGAAGGACTGTTGCAGAGAGCAGAAGTTTGAGAATGGTGTGCAGAAGGATCATTTCAGAGAACACAGTTTTCAGACTTAGGTGCAGATTGTCTCTTTCAGGGAGCAGAGGTTGGAGATATGGGTCCAAAAGGACTGTTGCATAGAGCACATGTTGGATACTGGGGTGTAGAAAGATCATTGCAGAGAGCAGAGGTTGGAGACTGGGATGCAGAAGGACTGTTGCAGAGAGCAGAAGTTTGAGAATGGTGTGCAGAAGGATCGTTGCAGATAGCAGAAGTTTGAGACTAGGGTGCAGAAGACTTTTTACAGAGAGTAGACTCGAAACTAAGGTGCAGATGGATCGTTGCAGAAAGCTTAGTTTTGAGACTGAGGTGCAAAAGGACTGTTACAGAGAGCAGAGATTGGAGACTGGGGTGCAGAAAGATCGTTGTAGAGAACAGAGTTCAGACTGACTTGCAGAAGAACTCATAAAGAGAGCAGAGTTTATAGACAAAGTTCACAAGGATCTTACTGAGAGCAGATGTTGTAGAGCGAGGTGCAGCAGGACTGTTACACAGAGCAGAGGTTGGAGACTGGGGTGCAGAAGGATCCTTGTAGAGAACAGAGTTTTCAGACTGAGGTGCAGAAGGACTTTTGCAGAGAGCACATGTTGAAGACTGCGGTGCAGAAGGACAGTTGCATAGAGCAGATGTTGGAAACTGGGGTGCAAATGGATCATTGTAGAGAGCAAAATTTTGAGACTGGGGTGCAGAAAAATTTTTATAGAGAACATAGTTGGGAGACTGGGGTGCAGAAGGCCTGTTACAGAGAGCAGAGTATGGAGAAGGTGTTCAGAAGTACTTTTTCATGGAATAGTTTTTGGAGACTGAGGTGCAGAAGGACCTTTGCAGAGAACAGAGGTTAGAGACTGAGGTGCAGAAAGATTGTTACATAGAGCAGAAGTTGGAGACTGGGATTCAGAGAAACTGTTGTAGACAGAAGAGGCTGGACACTGGGGTGTATAAGGACTGTTGCTGAGAGCACAGGTTCAGATTGGGGTTCAGAAGGACTGTTGCAGAGAGCAGAGGTTTGAGCCTGGGTTACAGTAGGACTGTTACAGAGGAAGAGGTTGGAGATTTGGTGCAGAAGGACTGTTGCAGAGAGCAGATGTTGGAGACTGGAATGCAGAAGGACTGTTGCAGAGAGCAGAGTTTGTAGACTGAGGTACAGAAAGACTGTTACAGAGAGCAGAGGTTGGAAATTGTGGTGCAGATGGACTGATGGAGTAAGCAGAGTTTGGAGAATGGGGTACAGTAGGACTGTTACAGAGGAAGAGGTTGGAGATTTGGTGCAGAAGGACTGATACAGAAAGCGGAGGTTAGAGACTGGGGTGCTGAAGGACCGTTACAGAGAGCAGATTTTGGAGATTGCACTACAGGAGGACTGTTACAGAGAGCAGAGGATGGAGACTTGGGTAGAGAAGGACTGTTAAAGAGTGCAGAGGTTGAAGACTGGGGTTCAGAAGGACTGATACAGAAAGTAGAAAGTGGAGACTGGGGTGCAGAAGGAGTGTTGCAGAGAGCAGAGGTTCGAGATTGCAGTAAAGAAGGACTGTTTCAGAGTGCAGAGTTTGGAGACTGGGGTGCACAAAGATCATTGCAGAGAGCAGAGTTTTCAGACTGAGGTACAGAAGGACTGTTGCAGAGAGCAGATGTAGGAGACTCGGGTGCAGAAGGACTTTTTCAGAGAGCAGATGTTAGAGACTGGGGTGCAAAAGGATTGTGGTAGGGAGAAGAGGTTGGATACTGAGGTGCTGAAGGACTCTTGCAGACAACAGAGTTTGGAGAATGGGGTGCAGAAGGACCGTTGCAGAGAGCAGAGTTTAGAGACTGAGGTATAGAACGACAGTTACAGAGAGCAGAAGTTGGAGACTGCGGTAGAGAAGGACTGTTACAGAGAGCAGGGGTTGGAGACTGGGGAGCATAAGGTCTGTTACAGAGAGCAGAGGTTGGAGACTGGGTACCAGAAGGAATGTTACAGAGAGCAGAGTTTGGAAACCTGGTTGCAGAAGGATCTTACAGATAGCAGAGTTTGGAGAATGACGTGCACAAAGACTGTTACAGAAAGCAGAGTTTGGAGACTGGGGTGTACAAGGATCGTTGCAGAAAGCAGACTGAGGTGCAGAAGGACTGTTGCAGAGAACAGATGGTGTAGATTGGGTGCAGAAGGACTGTTTCAGAGAGCAGAGTTTGGAGACTGGGGTTTAGAAGGACTGTTGCCGAGAGCAGAAGTTGGAGACTGGGGTGCAGAAGGACTGTTACAGAGAGCAGAGTTTTGAGATAGGGTTTCAGAAGCATCTTACAGAGAGCAGAGTTTGGAGACTGAGGTGTAACTGGACTGTTAGAGAGAGCAGGGTTTGGAAACTGGGGTGCAGAAGGATCGTTGAAGAGGGCAGAGTTTGGATAATGGGTTGCAGAAGTATCTTACAGAGACCAGAGTTGGAAGACTGAGGTGCAGAAGGCATGTTACAGACAGTAGACATTGCAGACTGAGGTGCAGAAGGACCATTGCAGGGAGCAGTGGTTGGAGACTGGGGTGTAGAAGGACCGTTGCAGGTAGCAGGTGTTAGAGACTTGGGTGCAGAAGGACTGTTGCAGAGAGAAGAGTTTGGAGACTGAGGAGCAGAACGACTGTCACAGAGAGTAGAGGTTGGAGACTAGGGTGCAGAAAGACTGATACACAAACAGAAGTTGGAGTCTGGTGTGTAAAAGGACTGTTACAGAAAGCAAAGTTTAGAGACTGCAATACAGGAGGACTGTTAGAGAGAGCACATATTTGAGACTGTGGAGTAGAAGAACTGTTGCAGATAGTAGAGGTTGGAGACTGGGCTGCAGAAGAACTGTCACATAGAGCAGAGGTTTAAGACTGAGGTGCAGTAAGAATTTTACATAGATCAGAGGTTGGAGACTGGGGTGCAGAAGTACTGATACAGAAAGAAGTTGTTAAAGACTGGGGTGCGAGGGAAAGATGGCGGCGAAGGGAGTGCATCACCCCAGTGCGCCGCATCACTGAGCCAGTGAAAGAAGATATGAAACGGCTGAAGGATATCTTGTTGGGAATTTCCAGTGAAATTGAGGCGCTACAGAATCTAATAGACAGGTTTCCATTGTGCGAGGTTCGGCAGTGGGAGCTCCATTTCTCCGCAAGGAGGGTCGCATAGCCTGATAGCTCCGCGGCGGGTTGTCTGCGGCGTGCGCTGGGGATCGGCAGGGAGCCGGAGCGGGAGAACAGCGAGGAGAGGGAGAACAGCGATACGGATTCGGAGGGCTCCTGCCAGCGATACATCGGCAGCGCTTGGTGCGGATTTCCGGCTTGAAACAGAGGAGAGAAGCGGCGGTTCCAGTCACCGGTCTGACCAAGGAGGACGGCGGCCTCCATCTTGGAGAGATGATGTAATCATCCCATTGTTCTGCTGATCTCAGCTCATTCAGCTATGGAACAGGTGAATTCAGGCTGGTATTTGCCTTCGTCTAGCAGACAGATTTCTTGCTCAGGATCGGGACTAGGGATCCTGTGGAGAATACTCTTGAAGTCTCGTGCCTGGCAAAGCGTGCGCTGGGCACTGAGCAGCGGGACTTGGGTTCCCGGGACTTGGGTTCCCGGGGCTAACCGGGCCCAGGTCTGAGGAATCTGCGGAGACTGCCTGTGAAGGCGAGCTCCGAGTGGAGCGTGCGCTGAGCTTGGGGCGACTGGGTTCTGACTCCCGAGACAGTTTTGGCCTGGGGCTGGGGAACCCCGGGGGTCGCTCGCTGGGGCCAGCTCCCAGCGGAGAGAGTGTATCCGGATTGGAAAGGCTGGGTTCTTGCTACCTAAGCTGCTTTGGCCCAAGGCTAGGGAACCGGCGGTGACTGCTTCTCGGCCAGGGTCCTGCTGGGTGCTGTGGGGGCAGAGTGGAGCTTCCACCTGCACCCAGAGCTGGCCAAGTGACCCGCCGGCGTGGTACCATGAAACCCCAAATGCAGCTGGTGCTGAAGAGAGAAGCTGCCCACGCTTAGAATAGGACCAGCGACCCACTGGCAAGACAGGCCAGGTAGCTTGCCAACGTGGTGGACACGTAACACTGAGGCAGTCGCGTCACACTGGTTGGAGTGGGGGTGGAGCAGGGTCGCCGCCCGGGTCCGGAGGGGGCTCAGCGACCCGTTGGAGAGGTAGTCAGGTACCCCCATTGGGAGTGGGGGCTGTGCAGAACTGCGACCCACCGGCCTAGAGGTCTGCCAGCGTGGTAGACACGTCACACCAATTGGAGTGGGGGCACAGCAGAGCCGCCACCCACATCCTGATCAGGACCAACGACCCCAGGGTGTGGTAGTTACGTTACCACAATTGGAGTGGGATCAGAGCAGAACAGCCACCAGTGCCTGCAGTGGGGGCAGACCTGCGACCAATTAGCGTGGTAGACAGACCACCCTAATTAGGGGAGGAGCACAGCCACTACCCGCCCTGCAAGGGAGACTTCCCAACTATACAAGAGCAATATAAATAAATAGGAGGTAAATTTCAAAAACACAACAGATGCACCAAGCAGGAAGAAACGCGAGCAGTATGAAAAGACAAGGAAAGAAAGGTCCACAAGCAATGCAGGTCAACTCAACTTTAGAAGAGGTAATAGCTGCAACAGACGGAATGTCAGATAAAGAGTACAGGATATATATGCTTCAGATGATCTGGAGTCTCAAGGAAGACATGAGACAGCAAAATCAGACAATGAAAGATCACATTGACAAACAAATCCAGGAAGTAAAAGATCAATTTCACAGGGAGATAGAGGTAATAAAAAACAAACAAATTGAAATCCTGGAAATGCAGGAATCATTAAACCAACTTAAAAACTCAATTGAGAATACTAACAGCAGATTAGATCACTTAGAAGAGAGAACATCAGACAATGAAGACAAAGTATTTCAACTGGAAAAGAACATAGACAGCTCAGCAAGTCTGCTAAGAAACCATGAGCAGAACATCCAAGAATTATGGGACAATATCAAAAGACCAAATTTAAGAGTCATTGGGATACAGGAAGGCACAGAGCTCCAAACTAAAGGAATAAACAGACTATTCAGTGAGATTATACAAGAAAACTTCCCAGACTTGAAGAATGAGACAGAATCACAAATCCTAGAAGCCTACAGGACGCCGAATGTGCAAAATCATAAGAGATCCACACCTAGACACATTATAATGAAGATGTCCAACATACAGAATAAGGAGAGAATTTTAAAAGCTGCAAGAGAAAGAAAGCAGATTACATTTAGGGTCAAACCAATCAGGATAACAGCTGATCTCTCAACACAGACCCTGAAAGCTAGAAGATCCTGGAATAACATATTTCAAACACTGAAAGAAAATGGGTTCCAACCAAGAATCGTGTATCCGGCGAAATTAAGCTTCAGGATAGAAGATGAAATTAAAACCTTCCATGATAAACAAAAGTTAAAAGAATTCGCAGCTAGAAAACCATCTCTTCAAAAAATCCTTGGCAAAACATTACAGGAAGAGGAAATGGAAAATAACACTGAAAACCAACAATGGGAGATAGGACAGTAAAGGGTGAAAAATAGTCAAAGAGGATAACAAATCAGGTTTAGAAACATCAATGAACAAATATGGCTAGAAAAACAAATCATATCTCAATAATAACCCTAAATGTTAATGGCTTAAATTCACCAATTAAGAGACACAGGCTAGTAGAATGGATCACAAAAGAAGACCCAACAATATGCTGCCTACAGGAGACGCATCTGATAGAAAAAGATATTCATAGACTGAAGGTGAAAGGTTGGGAAAAATCATACCACTCATATGGAATGCGGAAACAAGCAGGAGTGTCCATACTCATATCTAATAAAATAGATTTCAAACCAAAGTTAATCAAAAGGGATAAAGAAGGACACTTCATACTGCTCAAGGGAACCATACACCAACAAGACATAACAATCATAAATATATATGCCCCAAATAATGGTGCGGCTGTGTTTATCAAGCAAACTCTCCTCAAGTTCAAGAGTCTAATAGACCACCATACAATAATCATGGGAGACTTCAACACACCTCTCTCACCACTGGACAGATCTTACAAACAAAAGTTAAATAAAGAAACTATAGAACTCAATAACACAATTAACAACCTAGACTTAATTGACATATATAGACTATACCACCCCAAATCAAGTAGTTACACTTTTTTCTCAGCATCACATGGAACCTTCTCAAAAATAGACCATATATTATGTCACAGGGCAACTCTTAGACAACATAAAGGGGTAGAGATAATACCATGCATCTTATCTGATCATAATGGAATAAAACTGAAAATCAACGATAAAAGAATGAAGGAAAAATCAAGCATCACTTGGAGAATGAACAATAGGTTGCTGAATGATCAATGGGTTTTAGAAGACAACAAGGAGGAAATTAAAAAATTACTAGAGTTAAATGAAAACACAGACACAACATATCGGAATCTATGGGACACATTGAAAGCAGTTCTAAGAGGAAAATTCATTGCTTGGAGTTCATTCCTCAAAAAAAGAAAAAACCAACAAATAAATGACCTCATACTTCATCTCAAAATCCTAGAAAAAGAAGAGCAAAACAACAGCAAAAGAAGTAGAAGGCAAGAAATAATTAAAATCAGAGCTGAAATAAATGAAATTGAAACAAAAGAAACAATTGAAAAAATTGACAGGACTAAAAGTTGGTTATTTGAAAAAATAAATAAAATTGACAGACCCTTAGCCATGCTAACGAAGAGAAGAAGAGAGAGAACTCAAATTACTAACATACGGGATGAAAAAGGTAATATCACAACAGACACTTCAGAAATACAGAAGATAATCAGAAATTATTTTGAATCCTTATACTCCAATAAAATAGAAGATAGTGAAGGCATAGATAAATTCCTTAAGTCTTATGACCTGCCCAGATTGAGTCAGGAGGATATAGACAACCTAAACAGACCAATAACAATAGAGGAAATAGAAGAAACCATCAAAAGATTACCAACTAAGAAAAGCCCAGGACCGGATGGGTATACAGCAGAGTTTTACAAAACCTTTAAAGAGGAACTAACACCAATACTTTTCAAGCTATTTCAGGAAATAGAAAAAGAGGGAGAACTTCCAAATTCATTCTACGAGGCCAACATCACCCTGATTCCGAAACCAGACAAAGACACTTCAAAGAAAGAAAACTACAGACCAATATCTCTAATGAACCTTGACACAAAAATCCTCAATAAAATTCTGGCGAATCGGATTCAAATACATATCAAAAAAATTATACATCATGATCAAGTAGGATTCATCCCTGGGATGCAAGGCTGGTTCAATATACGGAAATCAATAAATGTTATTCACCACATCAATAGACTTAAAAATAAGAACCATATGATCATCTCGATAGATGCAGAAAAAGCATTCGACAAAGTACAGCATCCCTTTATGTTCAAAACTCTAGAAAAATTAGGGATAACTGGAACATACCACAACATTGTAAAAGCAATCTACGATAATCCACAGGCCAGCATCATTCTGAATGGAGAAAAATTGAAGGCATTCCCTCTAAGATCTGGTACAAGACAGGGATGCCCTCTCTCACCACTTCTGTTCAACATAGTCCTCGAAACACTGGCCAGAGCAATTAGACAGACAAAAGAAATTAAAGGCATAAAAATAGGAAAAGAAGAACTTAAATTATCACTATTTGCAGATGATATGATCCTATACCTAGCAGACCCAAAAGGGTCTACAAAGAAGCTATTAGAGCTAATAAATGAATTCAGCAAAGTGGCAGGATATAAGATCAACACGCATAAATCAAAGTCATTCCTGTATATCAGTGACAAATCCTCTGAAACGGAAATGAGGACAACTACTCCATTCACAATATCCCCCCAAAAAATAAAATACTTGGGAATCAACCTAACAAAAGAGGTGAAAGATTTATATAATGAAAATTATAGAACCCTAAAGAAAGATATAGAAGAAGACCTTAGAAGATGGAAAAATATACCCTGCTCATGGATAGGTAGAACTAACATCATCAAAATGGCAATATTACCAAAACTTCTCTATAAGTTCAATGCAATGCCAATCAAAATCCCAATGGAACTTTTTGTAGAAATAGATAAAAGAATCATGAAATTCATATGGAATAATAGAAGACCCAGAATAGCAAAAACAATGCTAAGCAGGAAGAGTGAATCAGGCGGTATAGCGATACCAGACTTCAAACTATACTACAGAGCAATAGTAACAAAAACAGCATGGTACTGGTACCAAAACAGGCGGGTGGACCAATGATACAGAATAGAGGACACAGAAACCAATCCACAAAACTACAACTATCTTATATTTGATAAAGGGGCTAAAAGCATGCAATGGAGGAAGGATAGCATCTTCAACAAATGGTGCTGGGAAAACTGGAAATCCATTTGCATCAAAATGAATCTGAACTCCTATCTCTCGCCATGCACAAAAGTTAACTCAAAATGGATTAAGGAGCTTGATATTAAATCAGAGACATGGCATCTGATAGAAGAAAAAGTTGGTTATGATCTACATACTGTGGGATCGGGCCCCAAATTCCTCAATAGGACACCCATAGCGCAAGAGTTAATAACTAGAATCAACAAATGGGACTTACTCAAACTAAAAAGTTTTTTCTCAGCAAAAGAAACAATAAGAGAGATAAACAGGGAGCCTACATCCTGGGAACAAATCTTTAATCCACACACTTCAGATAGAGCCCTAATAACCAGAATATACAAAGAACTCAAAAAATTAGACAATAAGATAACAAATAACCCAATCAATAAATGGGCCAAGGACCTGAACAGACAGTTCTCAGAGGAGGACATACAATCAATCAATAAGTACATGAAAAAATGCTCACCATCGCTAGCAGTTAGAGAAATGCAAATCAAAACTACCCTAAGATACCACCTCACTCCAGTAAGATTGGCAGCCATTAGGAAGTCAAACAACAATAAGTGCTGGAGAGGATGCGGGGAAAAGGGCACTCTTGTTCATTGCTGGTGGGACTGCAAATTGGTGCAGCCAATTTGGAAAGCAGTATGGAGATTTCTTGGAAAGCTGGGAATGGAACCACCATTTGACCCAGCTATTCCCCTTCTCGGTCTATTCCCTAAAGACCTAATAAGAGCATGTTACAGAGACACTGCTACAACGATGTTCATAGCAGCACAATTCACTATAGCAAGATTATGGAATCATCCTAGATGCCCTTCAATAGATGAATGGATTAAAAAAATGTGGCATTTATACACAATGGAGAATTACTCTGCATTAAGGAACGACAAAATCATAGAATTTGGAGGGAAATGGATGGCAATAGAGCAGATTATGCTAAGTGAAGCTAGTCAATCGTTAAAAAACAAATACCAAATGACCCCTTTGATATAAGGGGAGTAAACAAGGACAGGGCAAGGACGAAGAGCTTGAGAAGAAGATTTACATTAAACAGGGATGAGAAAAGGGGAGGGGAGGGGAGGGGAGGGGAGGGGGGATAGTAGAGAATAGGACAGACAGCAGAATACATCAGACACTAGAAAGGCAATATGTCAATCAATGGAAGGGTAACAGATGTGAAACAGCAATCTGTATACGGGGTAAAGTTGGGAGTTCATAACCCACTTGAATCAAACTGTGAAAGATGATGTATTAAGAACTGTGTAATGTTTTGAACGACCAACAATAAAAAAAAAAAGACTGGGGTGCAGAATTAAAGTTACAGAGAGCAGAGATTGGAGACTGCAGTACAGAAGGACTGCTACAGACAGCAGAGCTTAAAGACTAGGGTAAAAAAGGACTGTTGCAGAGAGCAGATGTTGGAGACTTTGGTTCAGAAGGACTGTTGGAGAGAAAAGAGGTTAGAGAATGGGGTGCAGAATTAAGGTTACAGAGAGCAGAGTTTGGAGACAGAGGTTCAGAACGACTGTTACAGACAGCAGAGGTTGAAAACTGTTGTGCAGAAAGACTGATAAAGAAATCAGAGGTTTGAGACTGTGGTACAGAAGGACTGTTGCAGAGAGCAGAGGTTTGAGACTTAGGTGAGGAAGGATCCTTGCAGAGAAAAGAGGTTGGAGACTGGGGTGCAGAAGGCCTGATACAGAGAGCAGAGAATCGAGTCCGGGGTGCAGAAGGCCTGTTAGGGAGAGCAGACATTGGAGACTGGGGTGCAGAAGGACTTTTACAGATAGCACAATTTCGAGACTGGGTTGCAGAAGGATCTTACAGAGAGCATTTTGGAGACTGAGGTTCAGAAGGACTGTTTCAGAGAGAAAAGTTTGGAAACTCTGGTGCAGAAAGATTTTTGCAGAGAGCAGAGTTTTCAGACTGAGGTGCAGAAGGACTGTTATAGAGAGTAGATGTAGGATCCTGGGGTGCATTAAGACTGTTACATAGAGCAGAGTTTGGAGACTAGGGTGCAGGCGGATCGTTGCAGAGAGCACAGGTTAGAGACTGGGGTGAAGAAGGCCTGTTACAGAGAGCATAAGTTGAAGCCTGGGGTGCAGAAGGCCTGTTACAGAGAGCAGAGTTTGGAGACTGGGGTGCAGAAGGACTTTTACAGAGAGTAGAGGGTTGAGCCTGGGGTGCAGAAGGAGTGTTACAGAGAGCAGAGTTTGGAGATTGGGGTGCAGAAGAACTGTTACTGAGAGCAGAGGTTGGAGACTGGGGTGCAGAAGGAATGTTTCAGAGAGCAGAGTTTGGAGCCTGAGGTGCAGAAGGATTGTTACAGAGAGCAGAGTTTAGAAACTGGGGTGTAGAAGAACCATTGCAGATAGCAGAGGTTGGATCCTGAGGACAAGGGGGATCATTGCAGAGAGCAGATGTTAGAGACTGGGGTGCAGAAGGACTATTAAAGAGAGCAGAGTTTGGAGACTGAGGTGCAGAAAGATCATTTCTGAGAGCAGAGTTTTGAGACTGGGGTGCAGAAGGACTGTTAAAGATTGCAGAACTTGGAGACTGAGGTGCAGAGGAACATTTACAGAGAGGAGACGTTGAAGACTGGGGTGCAAAAGGATTTTTACAGAGAGCAGAGGATGGAGACAGGGGTGCAGAAGGTTCGTTGCAGAGAGCAGATGTTGGAGAATGAAGTGCAGAAGACCTCTACAGAGAGCAGAGTTTGGAGACTGGGATGCAGAAGAAATATTGCAGAGAGCAGAAGTTGGAGACTGTGGTGCAGAAGTACTGTAGCAGAGATCAGAAGTTGGAGATTGGGGTGCAGAAAAACTGTTGCAGAGAGCAGTGTTTGGAGACTGGGATGCAGAAGGATCGTTGCAGAGAGCAGAGGTTTGAGACTTGGGTTTCAAAGGACTGTTTCAGAGACTAGAGGTTGGAGACTGAGGTGCAGAAGGATCGTTGCAGTGAGAAGAGGTTGGAGACTGGGGTGCAGAAGGCCTGTTACAGAGAGCACAGTTTGGAGACTGGGGTGCAGAAGACCTGTTACACAGAGCAGAAGATGGAGACTGGGGTGAAGAAGGATCGTTGCAGAGAGTAGAGGTTTCAGACCGAGGCTTAGAAGGACTGTTAAAGAGAGCAGAGGTTGGAGTCTTAGGGGCAGAAGGACTGTTACAGAAAGCAGAGGTTGGAGACTGCGGTGTAGAAGGACTGTTAGAGAGAGCAGAGTTTGGAGACTTTGGTGCAGAAGGACCATTGTAGATAGCAGATGTTGGAGACTAGGATGCAGAAAGATTGTTACAGAGAGCAAATGTTTTAGACTGAGGTGCAGAAGGATTGTTACAGAGAACAGAGGTTGGAGACTGGGATACTGTAGGACTATTACAGAGAGCAAAGGTTGGAGACTGATTTGCAAAACGAATTTTACAGAGAGCAGGGGTTGGATACTGGGGTGCAGGAGGACTGTTACAGAGAGCAGAGTTTGGAGAAATGGATGCAAAAGGATCTTAAAGAGAGCAGAGTCTGGAGACTAGGGTGCAGAAGGACTGTTGCAGAGAGCAGAGGTTGGAGTCTTAGGTGCAGAAGGATCTTTGCAGAGAGAAGAGGTTGGAGACTGGGTTGCAGAAGGACTGTTACAGAGAGCAGATGTTAGAGATTGGGGTTCAGTATAACTGTTACAGAGAGCAGTTTTGAGACTGGGGTGCAGAAAGCCTGTTACAGAGAGCAGAATTTGGAGACTGAGGTGCAGAAGGACTGTTAAAGAGAGCAGACGTTGGAGACTGAGGTTGCAGAAGGATTCGTATAGAGAAGCGAGGTTGGAGACAGAGGTGTTGAAGGACTGTTACTGTGAGCAGAGGTTGGAAACTGGGGTGCAGAAGGATCGTTGCAGAAAGCAGATGTTGTAAACTGAGGTTCAGAAGGATCGTTGCAGAGAGCAGAGTTTGAAGACTGAGGTGCAGAACGACCGTTACAGAGAGCAGTGGTTGGAGACTGGGGTCAGTAAGACAGTTACAGAGAGGACAGTTTTGAGAGTGGTGTGCAGAGAAAATGTTGCAGTGAGCAGAGATTGGAGACTGTGGTATATAAGTACTGTTACAAATAGCAGAGGCTGGAGACTGGGGTTCAGAAGGAATTTCACAGAGAGCAGAGTTTGGAACCTGGGTGCAGAAGGATCTTACAAAGAGCAGAGCTTGAGACTCTGGTCAGAAAGACTGTTGCAGAGAACAGACGTTTGAGACTGTGGTGCAGAAGGATCATTGCAGAGCGCAGAGGTTGGAGACTGGGGTATAGATGGACTTTTGCAGAGAGGAGAGTTTTGAGACTGGGGTGCAGAAGGACTGTTGCAGAAAGCATACGTTGAAGACTGAGATGTAGAAGGACTTTTACAGAGAGCACTGGTTGGAGACTGGTGTGCAGAATAATTGATACACAAAGCAGCATTTGGAAACTGGGGTGCAGAATGACCGTTACACAGAGCAGAGGTTGGAGACTGTGGTACAGAATGACTATTACCGAGAGCAGAGTTTGAATCCTGATGTGCAGAAGGACTGTTGCAGAGAACAGAGGTTGGAGACTGAGGTGCAGAAGGATCGTTGCATAGAGAAGTGGTTGGAGACCTGGGTGCAGAAGTTCTGTTACAGAGCAGAGTTTGGAGACTGGGTTGCAGAAGGCCTATTACAGGGAGCAGAGGTTGGAGAATGGGGTGCAGAAAGACCATTACAAGAGCAAAGTTTGGAGACTGAGGTGCAAAAGGACTTTTACAGAGAGCAGAGGTTGGATACTGGGGTGCAGAAGGACTGTTATAGAGAGCAGAGGTTGGAGAAAGGGATGAAAAAGGATCTTAAAGAGAGCAGAGTCTGGAGACTGAGGTGCAGAAGGACTGTTGCAGAGATCAGAGGTTGGAGACTGAGGTGCTGAAGGATCAATGCAGAGAGAAGAGGTTAGAGACTGGGTTGCAGAAGGACTGTTACAGAGAGCATAGTTTCGAGTTTGGGGTGCATAAGAACTTTTACAGAGAGCAAAGAAATGGAGACTGGGGTGCAGAAAGCCTGTTTCAGAGAGCATCGGTTGAAGACTGGAGGTGCAGAAGGACTGTGTAAGAGAGCAGAGTTTGGAGACTGAAGTGCAGAAGGTTTGGTACAGAGAGGAGAGGTTGGAGACAGAGGTTTAGAAGGACTGTTACAGAGAGCAGAGGTTGGAAACTGGGGTGCAGAAGGATCGTTGCAGAGAGCAAAGGTTGAAAACTGAAGTTCAGAAGGATAGTTGCAGAGAGCAGATGTTGGAGACTGAGGTGCAGAAGGATCGTTACAGAGAGCAGAGGTTGAGACTGGGGTAAGAAAGACAGTTACGAAGAGCAAAGTTTGGAGAGTGTGTGCAGAGGAAATGTTGCAGTGAGCAAAGACTGGAGACTGTGGTACCGAAGTACTGTTACAAAGAGCAGAGGCTGGAGACTGGGGTTCAGAAGGAATGTCACAGAGTTTGGAAACTGGGGTGCAGAAGGACTGTTTCAGAGACCAGAGGTTGTAGATGGGGTGCAGAATGAGAGTTACAGATAGCACAATTTGTAGATCTGAGTTTAGAAGAAATGTTGCAGAGAGCAGAGGTTGGAGACTGCGGTGCAGAAGGACTGATAAACAAAGCAGAGTTTGGAGACTGGACTGCAGAAGGACCATTACAGACAGCAGAGTTTGGAGACTGCAGTACAGAAGGACTTTTACAGAGAGCACAGGTTGGATAAAAGGGTGTAGAACGACTGTTGCAGAGAACAGAGTTTGGAGACGGCCGTGCAGAAGAGTCTTACAGAGAGTAGAGGTTGGCGACTGGGTTGCAGTAGGACTGTTGCAGAGAGCAGAGGTCGCATACTGGGGTGCAGAAGGACTGTTACAGAGAGCAGAGTTTGTAGACTGCAGTGTAGATAGATCTTACAGAGCGTAGAGGTTGGAGACCTGGGTGCAGAAGGACTGTAGCAGAGAGCAGAGTTTGGAGACTGGAGTACAAAAGGACTGTTACAGAGAGCAGAGGTTGGAGACTGTGGTGAAGAAGGATCTTACAGAGAGTAGAGTTTGGAGACTGGGGTGCAGTAGGACTGTTGCAGAGAGCAGAGGTTAGAGACTGGGTTGTAGAAGGACTGTTACAGATAGCACAGTTTCGAGACAGGGTTGCAGAAGGATCTTACAGAGAGCCTTTTGGAGACAGAGGTGCAGAAGTACTGTTACAAGAGCATAGGTTACAGACTGGTGTGCAGAAGAATTGTTGCAGAGAGCAGCGTTTTCAGACTGAGGTGCAGAAGGACAGTTACAGAGAGCACAGTTTGGAGACCTGGGTGTAGAAGAAATGTTGCAGAGAGGAAATGTTTGATCCTGGGGTGCAGAAGGAATGTTACAGAGAGCACAGTATGTAGACTTAGTTGCAGAATAATCGTTGCAGAGAGCATAGGTGGAGACTGAACTGCAGAAGAATCATTATAGAGAGCAGAGGTGGGAGACTGGTGTTCACAAGGACTGTTACAGAGAGCACAGGTTGGAGACTGGGGTGCAGAAAAAATGTTGCAGAACGCAGAGGTTAGAGACTGGGGTGCAGAAGGACTGTTGAAGAGAGCAGAATTTGGAGACTGAAATGCAGAAGGACTGTTACACAGAGAAGACGTTGGAGACTGGGGTGAAGAAGTATGATACAGAAAGCTGAGGTGGGAGACTGGGGTGCAGAAGGACCATTACAGAGAGCAGAGGTTGGAGACTGGCGTGAACAAGGACTGTTTCAGAGAGCAGAGTTTGGAGACTGGGGTGCAGAAGGCCTGCTACAAAGAGCAGATGTTGGAGACTGGGTTGCAGAAGGACAGTTATAGAGAGCAAAGTTTTGAGGCTGGGTTGCAGAAGGACTAGTATAGAGAGCAGAGTTTTGAGGCTGGGATGCAGAAAGATTTTAGAGAGCAGGGGTTTGGGACTGAGGTGCAGGACGACTGTTACAGAGAGCAGTGGTTGAAGACTGGGGTGCAGAATGATCATGCAGAGAGCAGAGGTTTCAGACTGAGGTGCAGAAATACTGTTAAAGAGAGCATACGTTGGAGACTGAGGTGCAGAAGGACAGTTAGAGAGAGCAGAGGTTGGAAATTGGGGTGCAGTGGGACCGTTACAGAGAGCAGAGGTTAGAGACTGCAGTATACAAAGACTGTAACAGAGAGCAGAGGTTGGAGAATATGGTGCAGAAGGACTGTTACAGAGAACAGAGGTTAAAGACTGGGGTGCAGAAGGACTGTTAAACAGAGCAGAGTTTCAAGCCTGGGTTGTAGAAGGACTGTTACAGAGAGCAGAGATTGGAGACTGGGGTGCAGAAGGACTGTTGCAGATAGCAGAGGTTGGAAACTGGGGTGAAGAAGGACTGTTGCAGCGAGCAGGTTTTGGAGACTTGGGTGCAGAAGGACTTTTGCAGAGAATAGAATTTGGAGACTGAGGTGCAGAAGGACTGTTTCAGATAGCAGAGGTTGGAGACTGCAGTTCATAAGGAATGATACAGAAAGCAGAGGTGGGAGACTGAGGTGCAGAAGGACCATTACAGAGAGCAGAATTTGGAGACTGCAATACAGGAGGACTGTTACCGAGAGCAGAGATTGAAGACTGGAGTGGAGAAGAACTCTTTTAGAGTGCAGATGTTGGAGACTGGTGTGCAGAAGAACTGTTGCAGAGAGCAGAGGAAGAAGACTTAGATGCAGAAAGACTGTTACAGAGAGCAGAGTTTGGAGACTGGGGTGCAGAAGAACTGATACAGAGAGCAGAGTTTGGAGACTGGGGTTCAGAAGGCCTGTCAAAGACAGCAGAGCTTGGAGACTGCATCCAGAAGGGCTGTTACAGAGAGCAGAGTTTGGAGACTGGGTTGCAGAAGAATATTACTTAGAGCAGAGTTTAGAGACTGCAGTGCAGAAGGATTGTTTCAGAGAGCAGAGGGTGGCGACTGGGGTGCAGTAGGATTATTGTAGAGAGCAGAGGATGGAGACTGGTGTGCAGAAGAATCCTTTCAGAGAGCAGAGGTCGGAGACTTGGGTGCAGAAGGACAGTTGCAGAAAGCAGATGTTAGAGACTGGGATGCAGAAGGATCGTAGAAGAGAGCAGCGATTGGAAACTGGGTTGCAGAAGGACTGTTACACAGAGCAGAGGTTGAAGACTGGAGTGTAGAAGGACTGTTACAGAGAGCAGAGTTTGGAGACTGGGGTTCAGAAGGCCTGTTAAAGCGAGCAGATTTGGGGGACTGAGATACAGAAGGACTGTTACAGAGAGCAGAGGTTGGAGACTGGAGTGCAGAAGGACTTATACAGAAAGCAGAGGTTGAAGACTTGGGTCTAGAATGAACCTTACAGACAGCAGAGGTTGGAGACTGCAGTGCAGAAGGACTGTTACAGAGAGCAGAGTGTGGAGACCAGGGTACAGAAGGACTGTTGCAGAGAGCAGAGGTTGGAGAAAGGGATGCATAAGGACTGTTTCAGAGATTAGATGTTAAAGACTGGGGTGAAGAAGAACTGTTGCAGAGAGCAGAAGTTGGAGACTGGGGTGCAGAAGGATTGTTGCAGCGAGCAGAGGTTGGAGCCTGGGGTGAAGAAGGACTGTTACAGAGATCTGAGTTTGGAGATTGGTGTGCAGAACGATCTTAAAGAGAGCAGAGCCTGGAGAGTGGGGTGCAGACGAACTGGTGCACAGAGCAGAGGTTGGAGACTGGGGTGCAGAAGGACTGTTACAGAGAGCAGAGTTTGGAGACTGGGTGGCAGAAGGAACTTACATAGAGCAGAGTTTGGAGACTGAGGTGCAGAAGAAATGTTACCAAGAACAATGGTTGGAGACTGGGGTGCAGAAGGATTTTTGCAGGTAGCAGAGTTTGGAGACTGACATGCTGAAGTACTCTAGTAGACAACAGATGTTGGAGAATGGGGTGCAGAATAACCGTTGCAGAGAGCAGATGTTGGAGCCTGAGGTGCAGAAAGATTGTTACAGAAAGCAAAGTTTGGAGACTGGTGTGAAGAAGGACTGTTACGGAGATCGGAGTTTGGAGACTGGGGTGCAGAAGGATCTCTCATAGAGCAGATGTTGGAGACTGCGGTTCAGATGAACTGTTGCACAGAGCAGAGGTTTGAGACTGGGGTGCAGAAGGACTGTTATAAAGAGCAGAGTTTGGAGACAGGGTTGCAGAAGGATCTTACAGAGAGCAGAGTTTGGAGACTGAGGTGGAACAGGACTGTTACCAAGAGCAGAGTTTGGAGACTGGGGTGCAGAAGGATCGTTGCAGAGAACCGAGTTTTCAGACTGAGGTGCAGCGGGACTGTTGGAAATTACAGATGTTGGAGACTGGGGTGCAGAAGGACTGTTGCAGAGAGCAGAATTTGGAGACTGAGTCCAGAAGGACTTTTACAGAGAGCAGAGGTGGGAGACTGGGGTTCAGAAGGACTTATACAGAAAGCAGAGGTTGGAGACTAGGGTTCAGAAGGACCAGTGCAGAGAACAGAGTTCGGAGACTGCAATACAGGAGGACTGTTACTGAGAGCAGAGGTTGGAGAATGGTTTATAGACGAATTGTTTGAGAGAGCAGAGGTTGGAGACTGGGGTTCAGAAGACCTGTATCGGAGAGCAGAGTGTGGAGAAGGGCTCTAGAATGACTGTTACAGATCACAGAGTTTGGAGACTGGGTTGAAGAAAGATCTAACAGAGAGCAGATGTTGGAGTCCCAGGTGCAGAAGGACTGTTACAGAGAGTAGAGGTTGGAGACTGAGGTACAAAAGGATCATAGCAGAGAACCGCGTTTTAAGACTGAGGTGAAGAAGGACTGTTTCAGAGACCACAGGTTGGAAACTGTGGTGCAGTAGGACTGTTGCAGAGAGAAGAGGTTGGAGACTGGGGTGTAGAAGACTTCTTATAGAGAACAGACTTTGAAGACTGGGGTGCAAATACCTGTTACAGAGAGGAGAGTTGGGAGAAGGTGTGCAGAAGGACTGTTAGAGAGGGCAGAGTTGAGAGACTGGGTTGCAGAATGATCTAACAGAGAGCAGATTTTGGAGACTGAGGTGTAGAATGATCGTTGCAGAGAGAAGAGTTTGGAGACTGGGGTGCAGAAGGCCTGTTAAAGAGAGCAGAGGTAGAAGACTGGGTGGGAAAAGAATCTTACAGAGAGTAAAGTTTGGAGACTGAGGTGAAGGAGGACTGTTACAGAGAGCTGTGGTTGGAGACTGGGGTTCAGAAGGATGCTGCAGAGAGAAGAGGTTTCAGACTGAGGTGTAGATCGAGTGTTACAGCGAGCAGAGTTTGGAGACTGAGGTGCAGGAGGACTGTTACAGGGACCAAATTTTGGAGACTGTGTTGCAGAAGGATCTCAGATAGAACAGAGTTTGGAGACTGAGGTGCAGATGGACTGTTACAGAGAGCAGATGTTGAAGTCTTGGGTGCAGAAGGATTGTTGCAGAGAGCAAAATTTTCAGACTGAGGTGCAGTAGGACTTTTGTAGAGAGCAGATGTTGGAGACTGGGGTGCAAAAGGTTTGTTGCAGAGAGCAGAATTTGGAGACTGCAGTACAGAAGGACTGTTCAAGAGAGCAGAGTTTGGAGATTAGGGTACACAAGGACTTTTTCAGAGAGCAGATGTTGGATACTGTTGTTCAGAAAAACTTTTTCAGAGAGCAGAAGTTGTAGAATGGGGTGCAGAAGGACTTTTGAGAGAGAGGAGGTTGGAGACTGAGGTGCAGAGTGACGGAGAAAGAAAGCAGAGGTTGGAAACTGGCGTGCAAAAGGACCTTTACAGAGAGCAGAGTTTGGAGACTGCAGTACAGAAGGACTGTTACAGAGAGCAGAGTTTGGAGATTGGGGAGCAGAAGGAGTGTTGCAGAGTACAGAGGTTGGAGACTGGGGTGCAGCAGGACCGTTGCAGAAAGCAGAGGTTGGAGACTGGGCTGCAGAAGGATCGTTGCAGAGAGCAGAGTATGGACACTGGGGTGCAGAAGGACTGTTGCAGAGAGTAGATGTTGGATACTGGGGTGCAGAAGGACTTTTTAGAGAGCAGATGTTGGACACTGGGTTGCAGAATAACTCTTTCATAGAGCAGATATTGAAGACTGAGGTGGAGAATGACTGTTACCGAGAGCAGCGTTTGGAGACTTGGCTGCAGAAGGACTGTTACACAGAGCACACGTTGCAGACTGGGGTGCAGAAGGAAATTTGCAGACAGCAGAGGTTGGAGACTGGGGTGCATAAGGACTGTTGCAGATAGCAGAGTTTGGATATGAGGTGCAGAAAAACTGTTACAGAGAGCAGAGATTGTAGACTGGGGTGCAGAAGGACTGATACAAAAAGCAGAGGTTGGAGAATAAGGTGCAGAAGGACCGTTACAGAGAGAAGAGTTTGGAGACTGCGGTAAAGAAGGATTGTTACAGAGAGTAGGGGTTGGCGACTGGGGTGCAGAATGATAGTTGAAAGAACAGAGTTTTGATAATGAGGTGCAGAAGGACTGTTACAGAGAGCAGAGTTTTTAGACAAGGTTGCAGAAAAATCTTACAGAGAGCAGAGATTGTAGATCGAGGTGCAGTAGGACTGTTACAGAGCGCAGAAGTTGGAGACTGGGGTGCAGAAGTATTGTTATAGAGAACAGACTTTAAAGACTGGGGTGCAGAAGGCCTGTTACAGAGAGGAGAGTTGGGAGAAGGCGTGCAGAAGGACTGTTACAGAGGGCAGTGTATGGAGACTGGGTTGGAGAAGGAACTTACAAAGAGCAGATGTTGGAGAGTGAGGTGCAGAAGGACTGTTACAGAGAGTAGAGGTTGGAGACTGAGGCACAGAAGGATTGTTACAGAGAGCAGAGTTTGGAGACTGGGGTGCAGAAGGACTGTTGCACACACCAGAGGTTGGAGACTTGGGTGTAGAAGGACTGTTGCAGAAACCAGAAGTTGGAATCTTGGGTGCTGACGGACTGTTGCAGAGAGCAGATGTAGGAGACTGAGATGCAGAAGGACTGTTACAAAGAGCAGTTGTTTGCGACTGGCATGCAGAAGGACTGATACAGAGAGCAGAGTTTGGAGACTGGGGTGCACAAGGCCTGTTACAGAGAGCAGAGGTTGGAGACTAGGATGCAGAAGGGCTTTTACAGAGTGCAGAGTTTGGAGACTGGATTGCAGAAGGATCTCACGTAGAGCAGAGTTTGGAGTCTTAGGTTCAGAAGGACTGTTACATAGAGCAGAGTTTGGTTACTGGGATGCAGAAGGATCGTTGCAGAGAGAAGATGTTGGACACTGGGGTGCACAAGGACTGTTACACAGAGCAGAGGTTGAAGACTGAGGTGAAGAAGGACTGTTACAGAGAGCATATGTGGAAGACAGGTGTACAGGACTGATACAGAGCAATAGTTGGAGACTCAGGTGCAGAAGGACAATGGCAGAGAGCAGAGGTTCGAGACTGAGGTGCAGAAAAATTGTTACAGAGAGCAGAGTTTGGAGACAGGGGTCTAGAAGGACTGTAGCAGAGAACAGAGGTTGGAGACTAAGGTGCAGAGGGACAGTTACACAGAGCACAGGTTGGAGACTGGGGTGCAGAAGGACTGATACAGAAAGCAGAGGTTGGAGACTCGGGTGTAGAAGTACCCTTACACAGAGCAGAGGTTGGAGAATGCAGTACAGAAGGACTGTTATAGAGAACAGAGTTTGGAGACTGAGATGCAGAAGGACTGTTATAAAGAGCAGATGTTTGTGACTGGCGTGCAGAAGGACTGATACAGAGAGCAGAGTTTGGAGACTGGGGTGCAAAAGGACTTTTGCAGAGAGCAGAGGATGGAGACTGGGATGCAGAAGGACTTTTGAAGAGAGAAGAGGTTGCAGACTGAGTTGCAGAAGGACTGTTACAGAGGGCAGAGTTTTGAGACTGTGGTGCAAAACGACTGATAAAGAAAGCAGAGGTTGGATACTGGGTTGCATAAGGACCCTTACGGAGAATAGCGGATGGAGACTGCGGTACAGAAGGACTGTTACTGAGAGCAGAGGTTGGAGACTGGGGTGCAAAAGAACTGATGTAGAGACCAGAGGTTGAAGACTGATATGCTGAAGGATTGTCGGGGCTATCAGAGTATGGAGACTGGAGTGTAGAAGGACTGTGGCAGAGAGCAGATGTTGGAGACTGGGGTGTAGAATTACTGTTGCAGAGAGCAGACGTTGGAGACTGGGGTGCAGAAGGACTGTTGCATAGAGCAGAGGTTGGGGACTAAGGTACAGAAGGACTGTTAAAGAGAGCAGAGGTTGGAGAATGGGTTGCAGAAGAATTATTTCAGAGAGCAGAGTTTTCAGACTGAGGTACAGAAGAACTGTTGCAGAGAGCAGATGTTGGAGACTGGGTTTCAGAAGGACAGTTGCAGCGAGAAGAGGTTTGAGACTAGGCTGCTGAAGGATTGTCGTAGAGAGCAGAGGTTGGAGACTGGGGTGAAGAAGGAAGGTTTCAGAAAGCTGAGTTTGGAGACTGAGTAGAAGAAGGACTGTTAAGAGAGCAGAGGTTGGAGACTGGGGTGCAAAAGGACTGATACAGAAAGCAGAGGTTGGAGACTGGGGTTCAGATGGACTGTTGCCGAGACCAGAGTTTTGAGACTGTGGTGGAGAAGGACTGTTGCAGAGAGCAGATGTTGGAGACTTGGGTGCAGAAGGATCGTTGGTGAGAGCAGTATGGAGACTGGTGTTTAGAAGGACTGTTTCAGAGAACAGAGGTAGGAGTCTGAGGTGCAGAAGGACCATTGCAGAAAGCAGAGGTTGGAGACTGGGTTTCAGAAGGATCCTAAAGAGAGCAGAGTTTGGAAACTGAGGAGCAGAAGGAGTGATACAGAAAGCAGAGGTTGGAGACTGGGGTGTAGAAGGACTGTTGCAGAGAGCAGAGTTTGGAGACTGGGTTGGAGAAGGATTGTTGCAGACAGCAGATGTTGGAGACTGGGGTGCAGAAGGAATGTGACAGAGAGAGGAATGTAGAGACTGGGGTGCATATGGACTATTGCAAAGAGCAGAGGTTGCAGACTGAGGTGCAGAAAGACTGATACAGACAGCAGGGTTTCGAGAATGTGGTGCAAAAAAACTGATACAGAAAGCAGAGGTTGGACAATGTGGTGCAGGAAAACCCTTACAGAGAACAGAGTTTTGAGACTGCGGTACAGAAGGACTGTTAAAGAGAGCAGAGGTTTTAGACTGGGGTGCAGAATAACTATTGTAGAGATCAGAGTTTGAAGACTGGGGTGCAGAAGGACCATTGCAGAAAGCAGAGGTTGGAGACTGGGTTTCAGAAGGATCTTACAGAGAGCTGAGTTTGGACCCTGAGGTGCATAAGGACTGTTGCAGAGAGCAGAGGTTGGAGATTGGGGCGCAGTAGGACTGTTGAAGAGAACAGTGTTTGGAGTCTGAGGTGCAGAAGAACTGTTACAGAGAGCAGAGTTTGGAGACTGGGGTGCAGAATGACTTAAACATTACACAGAGTTTGGAGACTCGGGTGCAGAAGGACAGTTACAGAGAGCAGACTTTGGAGACTGTAGTACAGAAGGAGTGTTACAGAGAGTAGAGTTTGAAGACTGGGGTGCAGAAGGATTGTTGCAGAGAGCAGAGGTTGCAGAGTGAGGTGCAGACGGACTGTTACAGGGAGAAGAGTTTGGAGACTGTGATGCAGAAGAACTGATACAGAAAGCAGAGTTTGGAGACTCGGGTGCAGAAGCACTGATACAGAAAGCAGAGTTTGGAGAGTGGGGTGAAGAAGGACCCTTAGAGAGAACTGAGGTTAAAGACTGCGGTACAGAAGAACTGTTGTTGAGAATAAGGTTGGAGACTGGGGTGCAGAGGGACCATTGCAGAGAGCAGAGGTTGGAGCCTGGGGTGCAGAAGGAATGTTACAGAGAGCAGAGTTTGAAAACTGGGGTAAAGAAGGATCTTATAGAGAGCAGAGTTTTGAGACTGGGTTGCATTGAGACTGTTGCAGAGCAGACGTTGGAGAATGGGATGCAGAAGGATAGTTGCAGAGAGCAGATAATGGAGATGGGGGTATAGAAGGACTGTCCCAGAGAGCAGAGTTTGGAGACTGGGGTGCAGAAGGACTGTTGCAGAAAGAAGTGGTTGGAGACTGAGGTGCAGAAGGACTATTTCAGAGAGCAGAGTTTTGAAACAGGGGTGCAGAAGGACTGATAAAGAGAGCAGAGATTGAGACTGAGGTGCAGAAGGAATGTTACAGAGAGCAGAGGTTGGAGACTAGGGTGCAGAAGGACTGATACTGAAAGCAGATGTGAGAGACTGGGGTCCAGAAGGACCGTTACAAAGAGCAGAGTTTGGAGACTGTAGTGCAGAAGGACTGTTACAGACAACAGATGTTGCAGACTGTGGTGCAGAAGGACTGTAGCAGAGAACAGAAGTTGGAGACTGGGGTGCAAAAGTACCGTTGCTGAGAGCAGAGGTTAAAGACTAATGTGCAGAAGGATTGTTACAGAGAGTATAGGTTGGAGACTGGGGTGCAGAAGGACTGTTACAGAGAGAAGAGTTTGGAGACTTGAGTGCAGTAGGATCTTTCAGAGAGCTTAGGTTGGGGACTGGGGTACAGAAGGACTTTTGCGAAGAGCAGAGTTTGGAGACTGGGGTGCATAAGGACCGTTGCTGAGAGCAGAGGTTGATGAATGGGGTACAGAAGGACTGTTACAGGGAGCAGAGTTTGGAGACTGGGTTGTAGAAGTTTCTTTCAGAGAGCAGGGTTTGGAGACTGAGGTGCAGAAGGACTGTTACAGAGAGCAGAGGTTGGAGAGTGGGATGCAGAAGGACTGTTTAAGAGAGCAGAGCAGAGTTTGGAGACTGGTGTATAGAAGGACTGTTGAAGAGAGCACATGTTGGAGATTGGGGTGCGAAAAGACTGTTGCAGAGAGCAGAGGTTGGAGACTGAGGGGTAGAAGGACTGTTAGAGAGTGTAGATGTTTGAGACTGGGATGCAGAAGGTTCATTGCAGAGAGAGAAGTTGGAGACTTAGGTGCAGAAAGATCATTGCAGAGAGCAGAGGTTAGAGACTGGGGTGCAGAAACATCGTTACAGAGAGCAGAGGTTTGAATTTGGGGTGAAGAAGGACTTTTACAGAGAGCACAGGTAGGAGACTGGGGTGCAGAAGGAATGTTGTAGAGAGCAGAGGTTGAAGATTGGGGTGCAGGAGGATTTTTGCAGAAAGCAGAGGTTGGACACTGACGTGCAGAAAGACTGTTAAAGAGAGCAGATATTGGAGACTTGGGTGCAGAAGGACTTATAGAGAAAGCAGATGTAGGAGACTGAGGTGCAGAAGGACGGATAAAGAGAGCAGAGGTTGGAGACTCCGGTACAGAAGGACTGCTATAGAGAGCAGAGGGTGGACACCGGGATGCAGAACGACTGTTGCAGAACAGAGTTTAAAGACTGGGGTTCAGAAGGACTGTTGCAGCAAGCAGAGTTTGGAGACAGGAGGCAGAAGGATTGTTGCAGAGAGAAGAGGTTGAAGACTGGAGTGCAGAAGGACAGATACAGAGAGCAGATGTTGGAAACTGGGGTGAAGAAAGCCTGGTACAGAGAGCAGAGTTTGGAGACTGGGTTTCACGAGGAATGTTACAGAGAGCAGAGTTTGGAGAGTGGGTTGCAGAAGGATCTTACAAAAAGCAGAGGTTGGAGACTGAGGTGTACAAGCACTGTTACAAAGAGTAGATTTTGGAGACTGAGGTGCAGAAGGATCGTAACAGAGAGCAGAGCTAGGAGACTAAGGTCCAGAAGGATTGATACAGAGAGCAGAGGTTGGAGACTGGGGTGCAGAAGGACTGTTGCAGAGAGCAGAATTTGGTGACTGAGGTGCAGAAGGACTGATAAACAAAGCAGAGGTTGGAGACTGGACTGCAGAAGGATCATTACAGACAGTAGAGTTTGGAGACTGCAGTACAGAAGGACTTTTACAGAGAGCACAGGTTGGATACCGGGGTGCGGAATGACTGTTGCAGAGAACAGAGTTTGGAGACTGCTGTGCAGAAGAATCTTACAGAGAATAGAGGTTGGCGACTGGGTTGCAGTAGGACTGTTGCACAGAGCAGAGGTTGCATACTGGGGTGCAGAAGGACTGTTACAGAGAGCAGAGTTTGTAGACTGCGGTGCAGATGGATCTTACAGAGCGTAGAGGTTGGAGACCTGGGTGCAGAAGGACTGTAGCAGAGAGCAGAGTTTGGAGACTGGGGTACAAAAGGACAGTTCCAGAGAGCAGAGGTTGGAGACTGTGGTGCAGAAGGATCTTACAGAGAGTAAAGGTTGGAGACTGGGGTGCAGTAGGACTGTTGCAGAGAGCAGTGTATGTAGACTTAGTTGCAGAAAAATCGTTGCAGAGAGCATAGGTGGAGACTGGGCTGTAGAAGAATCGTTATAGAGAGCAGAGGTGGGAGACTGGTGTTCACAATAACTGTTACAGAGAGCACAGGTTGGAGACTGGTGTGCAGAAGGAATGTTGCAGAAAGCAGAGGTTGGAGATTGGGGTGCAGAAGGACTGTTGAAGAGAGCAGAATTTGGAGACTGAGATGCAGAAGGACTGTTACACCGAGAAGACGTTGGAGACTGGGGTGAAGAATTATGATACAGAATGCTGAGATGGGAGACTGGGGTGCAGAAGGACCATTATAGAGAGCAGAGGTTGGAGACTGGCGTGCACAAGGACTGTTTCAGAGAGCAGAGTTTGGAGACTGGGGTGCAGAAGGCCTGCTACAGAGAGCAGAGGTTGGAGACTGGGTTGCAGAAGGACAGTTATAGAGAGCAGAGTTTTTATTGCTGGGTTGCAGAAGGACTGGTATAGATAGAAGAGTTTTGAGCCTGGGTTGCAGAAAGATTTTAGAGAGCAGGGGTTTGAGACTGAGGTGTAGGATGACTGTTACAGAGAGCAGTGGTTGAAGACTGGGGTACAGAAGGATCATGCAGAGAGCAGAGGTTTCAGACTGAGGTGCAGAAATACTGTAACAGAGAGCAGAAGTTGGAGACTGAGGTGCAGAAGGACAGTTAGAGAGAGCAGAGTTTGGTGACTGAGGTGCAGAAGGACTGTTACAGAAAGCAGAGGTTGGAAATTGGGGTGCAGAGGGACCATTACAAAGAGCAGAGGTTGGAGACTGCGGTATACAAAGACTGTAACAGAGAGCAGAGGTTGGAGAATATGGTGCAGAAGGACTGTTACAGAGAGCAGAGGTTGGAGACTGGGGTGCAGAAGGACTGTTAAACAGAGCAGAGGTTGAAGCCTGGGTTGTAGAAAAACTGTTGCAGAGAGAAGAGGTTGGAGACTTGGGTGCAGAAAGACTGTTACAGAGAGCAGAGATTGGAGACTGGGGTGCAGAAGTATTGTTGCAGATAGCAGAGGTTGGAAACTGGGGTGAAGAAGGACTGTTGCAGCGAGCAGGTGTTGGAGACTTGGATGAAGAAGAACTTTTGCAGAAAATAGAATTTGGAGACTGAGGTGCAGAAGGACTGTTTCAGATTGCAGAGGTTGGAGACTGGGGTGCAGAAGGACTAATACAGAAAGCAGAGGTTGGAGATTGAGGTGCAGAAGGAGCATTACAGAGAGTAGAATTTGGAGACTGCAATATAGGAGGACTGTTACAGAGAGCAGAGTTTGGAGACTGGAGTGAAGAAGAACTCTTTCAGAGTGCAGATGTTGGAAACTGGTGTGCAGAAGAACTGTTGCAGAGAGCAGAGGTAGGAGACTGAGATGCAGAAAGACTGTTACTGAGAGCAGATTTTGGAGACTGGGGTGCAGAAGGACTGATACAGAGAGCAGAGTTTGGAGACTGGGTTGCAGAAGAATATTATGTAGAGCAGAGTTTAGAGACTGCAGTGGAAAAGGATTGTTACAGAGAGCAGAGGGTGGCGACTGGGGTGCAGTAGGATTATTGCAGAGAGCAGAGGTTGGAGACTGGTGTGCAGAAGGATTCTTTCAGAGAGCAGAGGTCGGAGACTTGGGTTCAGAAGGACGGTTGCAGAAAGCAGATGTTGGAGACTGGGATGCAGAAGGATCATAGCAGAGAGCAGCGATTGGATACTGGGTTGCAGAAGGACTGTTACACAGAGCAGAGGTTGAAGACTGGAGTGCAGAAGGACTGTTACAGTGAACAGAGGTTTGAGACTGGGGTGCAGAAGGACTGATACAGAAAAAAGAGGTTGGAGACTTGGGTCTAGAATGAACCTTACAGAGAGTAGAGGTTGGAGACTGCAGTACAGAAGGACTGTTACAGAGAGCATAGGGTGAAGACCAGGGTACAGAAGGACTGTTGCAGAGAGCAGAGGTTGGAGAATGGGATGCATAAGGACTGTTTCAGAGAGTAGATGTTAAAGACTGGGGTGAAGAAGAACATTTGCAGGGAGCAGAAGTTGGAGACTGTGGTGCAGAAGGATTGTTGCAGGGAGAAGAGGTTGGAGCCTGGGGTGAAGAAGGACTGTTACAGAGAACAGAGTTTGGAGATTGGTGTGCAGAACAATCTTGTAGGGAGCAGAGCCTGGAGAGTGGGTTACAGACAAACTGGTGCACAGAGCAGAGGTTGGAGACTGGGGTGCAGAAGGATTGTTACAGACAGCAGAATTTGGAGACTGGGTGGCAGAAGGAACTTACATAGAGCAGAGTTTGGAGACTGAGGTGCAGAAGAAATGCTACCGAGAACAATGGTTGGAGACTGGGGTGCAGAAGGATTTTTGCAGATAGCAGAGGTTGGAGACTGACATGCTGAAGTACTCTAGTAGACAACAGATGTTGGAGAATGGGGTCTAGAATAACCGTTGCAGAGAGCAGATGTTGGAGACTGAGTGCAGAAGCATTGTTACAGAGAGCAAAGGTTGGAGACTGGTGTGAAGAAGGACTGTTACGGAGATCGGAGTTTGGAGACTGGGGTGCAAAATGATCTCTCATAGAGCAGATGTTGGAGACTGGGGTTCAGACGAACTGTTGCACAGAGCAGAAGTTTGAGACTGAGGTGCAGAAGGACTGTTATAAAGAGCAGAGTTTGGAGACAGGGTTGCAGAAGGATCTTACAGAGAGCAGAGGTTGGAGACTGAGGTGGAACAGGACTTTTACAGAGAGCAGAGTTTGGAGACTGGGGTGCAGAAGTATCGTTACAGAGAACCGAGTTTTCAGACTGAGGTGCAGAGGGACTGTTGGAAATTACAGAGGTTGGAGACTGGGGTGCAGAAGGACTGTTGCAGAGAGCAGAATTTGGAGACTGAGTCCAGAAGAACTGTTACACAGAGCAGAGGTGGGAGTCTGGGGTTCAGAAAAACTTATACAGAAAGCAGAGGTTGGAGGCTAGGGTGCAGAATGACCAGTGCAGAGAGCAGAGTTCAGAGACTTCAATACAGGAGGACTGTTACAGAGAGCAGAGGTTGGAGAATGGTTTATAGACGAATTGTTTGAGAGAGCAGAGGTTGGAGACTGGGGTTCAGAAGGCCTGTAACGGAAAGCAGAGTGTGGAGAAGGGCTCTAGAATGACTGTTACAGATCACAGAGTTTGGAGACTGGGTTGAAGAAAGATCTAACAGAGAGCAGATGTTGGGGACCCAGGTGCATAAGGACTGTTACAGAGAGTAGAGGTTGGAGCCTGAGGTACAAAAGGATTGTAGCAGAGAACAACGTTTTAAGACTGAGGTGCAGAAGGACTGTTTCAGAGACCACAGGTTGGAAACTGGGGTGCAGTAGGACTGTTGCAGAGAGAAGAGGTTGGAGACTGGAGTGTAGAAGACTTCTTATAGAGAACAGACTTTGGAGACTGGGGTGCAAAAGGCCTGTTACAGAGAGGAGAGTTGGGAGAAGGTGTGCAGAAGGACTGTTAGAGAGGGCAGAGTTGGGAGACTGGGTTGCAGAAGGATCTTACAGAGAGCAGATGTTGGAGACTGAGGTGCAGAATGATCGTTGCAGAGAGAAGAGTTTGGAGACTGTGGTGCAGGAGGCCTGTTAAAGAGAGCAGAGGTAAAAGACTGGCGTGCAGTAATACTGTTATAGAGAGCAGAGTTAGAAGACTGGGTGGCAAAAGAATCTTACAGAGAGCAAAGTTTGGAGACTGAGGTGAACGAGGACTGTTACAGAGAGCTGTGGTTAAAGACTGGGGTTCAGAAGGATCCTGCAGAGAGAATAGGTTTCAAACTGAGGTGTAGATCTAGTGTTACAGAGAGCAGAGTTTGGAGACTGAGGTGAAGAAGGACTGTAACTGGGACCAAATTTTGGAGACTGTGTTGCAGAAGAATCTTATATAGAGCAGAGTTTGGAGACTGAGGTGCAGAAGGACTGTTGCAGACAGCAAAATTTTCAGACTGAGGTGCAGTAGGACTTTTTTAGAGAGCAGATTTTGGAGACTGGGTTTCAGAAGTATCTTACAGAGAAAAGAGTTTGGAGAGTGAGGTGCAGAAGGACTGTTACAGAGAGCGAAATTTCGAGACTGGGGTGCAGAAGGATCGTTACAGAAAGCAGAGGTTAAAGACTGGGTTGCAGACAGACTTTTACAGAGAGCAATGGTTTGATAATGGGGTGCAGAAGGAATGTTGCAGAGAGCAGAGTTTGGAGAATGAGGTGCAGAAGGACTGTTGCTTAAAGCAAATGTTGGCGATTGAGGTGCTCTAGGATAGTTACAGAGAGCAGAGTTTGGAGACTGGGGTGCAGAAGGTTTATTGCAGAAAGCAGAGTTTTCAGACTGAGGTACAGAAGAAATTTTGCAGAGAGCAGATGTTGTAGACTTGGTTGCACAAGGACTTTTGCAGCGAACAGAGTTTGGAGACTGGGGTGCAGAAGGATCGTTGTAGAGAGCAGACATTGGAGACTGGCGTGCAGATGGACTGATAAAGAGAGCAGAGGTTGGAGACTGGGGTGCAGAAGGCCTGTTACAGAGAGCAGAGTTTTGAGACTGGGGTGATTAAGGACTGTTACAGAGAGAAGAGTTTGGATACTGGGTTGCAGAAGGATCTTGCAGAGAGAAGAGATTGGAGACTGAGGTGCAGAAGGACCCTAGCAGAGAGCAGAGATTGGAGACTGAGGTGTAGAAGGACTGTTGCAGAGAGCAGAGGTTTTATACTGCGATGTAGAAGGACTGTAGCAGATAGCAGAGGTTGGAGACTGAGGTGCAGAAGGACTGTTATAGAGAGCAGAGTTTGGAGACTGGGGTGCAGGAAGACTGATACAGAAATCAGATATTGGAGTCTGGGGTACAGAAAGACCGTTACAGAGAGCAGAGTTGGGATTTTGCAGTATATGAGAACTGATACAGAGAGCAGAGGTTGGAAACGGCGGTGCAGAAAGACTGTAAAAAAGAGCAGATATGGGTAACTAGGGTGCTGAAGGACTGTTGCAGAGAGCAGAAATTGGAGACAGCGGTGCAGAAGGATCTTACAGAGAGCAGAATTTGTAGACTGAGGTGCAGAAGGACTGTTATGGAGATCAGAGGTTGGAGACTGGGGTGCAGTAGGATTATTGCAGAGAGCAGAGTTTAAATACTGGGGTGCAGAAGGTTCGTTGCAGAGAGTAGAGTTTGGAGACAGGGGTACAAAAGGCCTGCACAGATAGCAGATTTGTAGACTGGCGTACAGAAGGCCTGTTACAGAGAGGAGAGGTTGGAGACTGGGGTGCAGAAGGACTGTTACAGAGAGCAGATTTTTAACTGGGTTGCTGAATAATCTTACAGAGAGCAGAGGTTGGAGACTAAGGAGCAGGTGGACTGTTACAGAAAGCAGTGGTTGAAAACTGGGGTGCAGAAAGATCGTGGAGAGCAGAGGTTTCAAACTGAAGTGCAAAAGTACTGTTACAGAGAGCCGAGGTTGGAGATAGAGGTGTAGAAGGACTGATATGCAGAGCAGAGTTTGGAGACTGAGGTGCAGAAAACTGTTACAGAGAGCAGAGGTAGAAGACTGGGGTGCAGAAGGTTCGTTGCAGAGAGCAGAGTTATCAGACTGAGGTGCAGAAGAACTGTTGAAGAGAGCAGATGATAGAGACTGGTGTGTGGAAGGTCTGTTGCAGAGAGCAGATGTTAGTAACTAGGGTGTAGAAAGACTGTTGTAGAGAGCAAAGTTTGAAGACTAAGATGCAGAAGGACTGTTGCAGAGAGCAGAGGTTGGAGACTGTTTTGCAGAAGGACTGTTACAAAGTGCAGAGTTTAAAGACTGTGTTGCAGAAGGATCATATAGAGAGCAGAGTTGGGAGACTGAGGTGCAGAAGGACTGTTACAGAGTGCAGAGGTAGGAGACTGGGGTGCAGAAGGTTCATGCAGAGAGCAGAGTTATCAGACTGAGGTGCAGAAGAACTGTTGAAGAGAGCAGATGATAGAGACTGGTGTGTGGAAGGTCTGTTGCAGAGAGCAGATGTTGGTAACTAGGGTGTAGAAGGACAGTTGTAGAGAGCAGAGTTTGGAGACTGGGATGCAGAAGGACTGTTGCAGAGAGCACAGGTTGGAGACTGAGGTGCGGAAGTCCTGTTACAGAGAGCAGAGTTTGGAGACTCGGGTGCAGAAGAACTGTTACAGAGAGCAGAGTTTGAAAACAGGGGTGCAGAAGGATTTTACAGAGTGAAGAGGTTGGAGACTGAGATGCAGAAGAACTTTTGCAGAGATCAGAGGTCGGAGACTGGGGTGCAGTAGGATCATTTCAGAGAGCAGAGGTTGGAGACTGGGGTGCAGAAGGAATGTTGCAGAGAGCAGAGGTTGGAGACTTGGGTGCAGAAAGACTGATTCAGAAAGCAGAGTTTGGAGATTGAGATGCAGAAGGACTGATAGAGAAAGCAGATGTTGGAGACTGGGGTGCAGAAGGACCCTTACAGAGAGCAGAGGTTAAAGACTGGGGTGCAGAAGGACTGTTACATAAAGCAGAAGTTAGAGACAGGGTTTCAGAAGGATCGTACAGAGAAAAGAGTTTGGAGACTGAGGTGCAGAAGGACTTCTACACAGAGCGGAGGTTCGAGACTGAGGTGCAGAAGGATCGTTACAAAGAGCAGAGGTTGGAGACTGGGGTGCAGACAGACTTTTACAGAGAGCACAGGTTTGATACTGGAAAGCAGAAGAAATGTTGCAGAGAGCAGATGTTGGAGACTGGGGTGCAGAAGGACTGCTGCTGAAAGCAGAGTTCGGAGACTGAGGGCAAAAGGACTGTTTCAGAGAGCAGAGGTTGGAGACTCGGGTGCAGAAAAATCGTTGCAGAAAGCAGAGTTTTCAGACTGATGTACAGAAGAACTGTTGCAGAGAGCAGATGTTGTAGACTGGGTTGCAAACGGAGTGTTGCAGCAAGCAGAGGTTGGAGACTGGGGTGCAGAAGGATCGTTGCAGAGAGCAGACGTTAGAGACTGGGGTGCAGATGGACTGATACAGAGAGCAGAGGTTGGAAACTGGAGTGCAAAAGGCCTGTGACAGAGAGCAGAATTTGAAGCCTGGGGTAATGAAGGACTGTTACAGAGAGCAGAGTTTGGAGACTGGCGTGCAGAAGGCCTGTTACAAAAAGGAGAGTTTGAACACTGTGTTGCTGAAGGATCTTACAGAGAGCAGAGTTTGGAGACTGAGGTGCAGGTGGAATGTTACAGAGAGCAGTGGTTGGAAACTTGGGTGCAGAAGGATCGTGCAGAGACCCGAGGTGTCAGACTTAGGTGCAGACGGCCTGTTACAAAGAGTACAGGTTGGAGACTGAGGTGTAGAAGGATTGTTACAGAGAGCAGAGTTTGGAGACTGAGGTGCAGAAGCACTATTACAGAAAGCAGAGGTTGTAAATTGGGGTGCAGAAGGACAACTTATGGAGAGCAGAGGTTGGAGACTGCGGTACAGAAGGACTGTTACAGAGAGCAGTGGTTGGATACAGGGGTGCAGAAGCATCTTACAAAGAGCAGAATTTGGAGACTGAGGTGCAGATGGACTGTTGTAAAGAGCAGATTTTTGAGACTGGGGTGCAGAAGGCTTGCTACAGAGAGCAGAGTTTGGACACTAGAGTGCAGAAGGCCTGTTACAAAGAGGAGAGGTTGGAGACTGGGGTGCAGAAGGACTGTTATAGAGAGCAGAATTTGGAGACTGGGTTGCTGAAGGATCTTACGGAGAGAAGAGTTTGGAGACTGAGGTGCAGGTGGACTGGTACAGAGAGCAGTGATTGGAGACTGAGGTGCAGAAGGACCGTGCAGAGACGAGAGGTATCAGACAGAGGTGCAGAAGTCTTGTTACATAGAGCAGAGGTTGGAGACTGAGGTGCAGAAAGATTGTTACAGAGAGCAGAGTTTGGAGACTGGGGTGCAGAAGGACTGTTGCAGAGAACAGAGTTTGTAGACTAGGGTGCAGACAGACCATTACAGAGAGCAGAGTTTGAAGACTGAAGTATAGAAGGACTGTTGCAGAGAACAGAGTTTGGAGACTGGGGTGCAGAAGGACTTTTGAAGAGAGCAGAGATTGGGGACTGAGGTGCAGAAGTCCTGTTACATTGAGCAGAGGTTGGAGAGTGGGGAGCAGAAGGATCGTTACAAGGAGCAGAGCTTGGAGACAGGGGTGCAGTAGGATCTTACAGAGAGCAGATATAGGAGACTGAGGTGCAGAAGGACTGTTTCAGAGATCAGAGGTTGGAGACTGGGGTGCAGAAGGATCGTTGCAGAGAGCAGAGCATGGAAGTCCTGGTACAGAGAGGAGATGTTGGAGACTGGGGTGCATAAGGACTGTTATAAAGACCAGTGTTTATAGACTGGGTTGCTGAAGGATCTTACATAGAGCAGAGGTTGCAGACTGACGTGTAGCTTGACTGTTACAGAGAGCAGTGATTGAAGACTGGGTGCAAAAGGATCTTGCACAGAGCAGAGGTTTCAGACTGAGATGCAGAAGGACTGTTACAGAGAACAGAGGTTGGAGACTGAAGTGTAGAGGAGTGTTACAGAGAGCAGAGCTTGGAGACGCAGGTGCAGAAGGACTGTTACAGGAAGCAGAGTTTGAAAATTGAGTTGCAGAAGGATTTTTACAGAGAGCAGAGGTTGGAGACTGCGATATAGGAATGTTATCGAGAGCAGATTTTGGAGACTGGGGTGCAAAAGGACTCTTACATAGACCACAGGTTGGAGACTGAGGTGCAGAAGGACTGTTACAGGAAGCAGAGGTTGGAAATTGGGGTGCAGAAGTACCGTTAAAGAGAGCAGAGTTTGGAGACTGCGGTTTAGGACTGTTACCGAGAGCAGAGGTTGGCGACTGGGATGCAAAAGAACTCTTACAGAGAGCACAAGTTGGAGACTGAGATGAAGAAGGATGGATAAAGAGAACAGAGGTTGGATACTGGGGTTCAGACAGGCTGATACAGAAAGCAGAGTTTGGAGACTGGGGTGTAGAAGAACCTAAACTGAGAGAACTGGTTGGACACTGCGGTACAGAAGGACTGTTATAGAGAGCAGATCTCAGAGACTGGGGAGAAGAAAGACTGTTTCAGAGAGAAGACGTTGGAGAATGAGGTGCAGAAGGACTGTTACAGAGAGCAGAGTTAGGAGACTGGGGTGCAGAAGGACTCTTACAGAGAACAGAGTTTGAAGACTGGGGTGCAGAAGGACTGTTACAGAGAGCAGAAGTTGGAGACTGAGGTGGAGAAGAATCGTTGAAGAGAGAAGAGGTTGGAGACTGGGGTGCAGAAGGCCTGTTACACAGAGCAGAGTTTGGAGACTGGGTGGCAGAAGTTCTGTTAAAGAGAGCAGAGGTTGGAGACTGTTGTGCAGAAGGACTGTTAAGGAGTGCCGAGTTTAAAGACTGGGTTGCAGAAGGATGAAACAGAGGGCAGAGTTGGGAGACTGAGGTGCAGAAGGACTGTTACAGAGAGCAGAGGTAGGATACTGGGGTGCAGAAGGGTCGTTGCAGAGAGCAGAGTTTTCAGACTGAGGTGTAGAATGACTGTGGCAGAGAGCAGATGTTGGAGACTGGAGTGCAGAAGGACTGTTGCAGAAAGCAGAGGTTGGAGACTGAGGGTCGGCAGTCCTGTTACAGAGAGAAAAGTTTGGAGACTCGGGTGCAGAAGCATAGTTTAGGAGAGCAGAGGTTGAATACAGGGGTGCAGAAAAATCTTTCAGAGAGCAGAATTTGGAGACTGATTGCAGAAGAACTCTGCAGAGATCAGAGGTTGGAGACTGAGATGCAGAAGGACACTTACAGAGAGCAGAGTTTGGAGACTAGGGTACAAAATGACTGATACAGAAAGCCGAGATTGGAGTCTGGGGTGCAGAAAGACCGTTACAGAGAGAAGAGTTTGGATACTACAGTACAGGAGGACTGTTACAGAGAGCAGAGGTTGAAGACTGGGGTGCAGAAGTACTGTAGCCGAGAGCAGATATTGGTAACTAGGGTGCATAAGAACTGTTGCAGAGAGCAGAGTTTGGAGACTGGGGTGCAGAATGACTCTTGCAGAAAGCAGAGGTTGGAGACTGGGGTGCAGAAGGACTGTTACACAGAGCAGAGGTTGGAGACAGGGGTGCAGAAGGATTTAACAGAGAGC